>NC_079218.1:59524841-59674841 GCF_029633865.1 Lampris incognitus | reverse complement strand
TGACCCGCAACTCATGCAGGTGACTCTTCACATGTGTTCTGACCCACAACACATGCTGGTGACACTTCACATCTGTGTTCTGACCCACAACTCATGCTGGTGACTCTTCACATCTGTGTTCTGACCCGCAACACATGCTGGTGACTCTTCACACCTGTGTACTGACCCGAAACTCATGCTGATGACGCTTCACATCTGTTTACTGACCCGCCACTCATGCTGGTGACTCTTCACATGTGTTCTGACCCGCAACACATGCTGGTGACTCTTCACATCTGTTTACTGACCAGCAACACATGCTGGTGACTCTTCACATCTGTTTACTGACCAGCAACACATGCTGGTGACTCTTCACATCTGTTTACTGACCCGCAACACATGCTGGAGACTCTTCACATGTGTTCTGACCCGCAAACCATGCTGGTGACTCTTCACATCTGTGTACTGACCCGCAACACATGCTGGTGACTCTTCACACCTGTGTACTGACCCGCAACACATGCTGGTGACCTTTCACATCTGTGTACTGACCCGCAACTCATGCTGGTGACATTTCACACCTGTGTACTGACCCGCAACACATGCTGGTGACTCTTCACACCTGTGTACTGACCCGCAACACATGCTGGTGACTCTTCACACCTGTGTACTGACCCGCAACACATGCTGGTGACTCTTCACACCTGTGTTCTGACCCGCAACACATGCTGGTGACTCTTCACATCTGTGTTCTGACCCGCAACTCATGCTGGTGACTCTTCACACCTGTGTACTGACCCGCAACACATGCTGGTGACTCTTCACAACTGTATTCTGACCCGCAACACATGCTGATGACTCTTCACATCTGTGTTCTGACCCGCAACTCATGCTGGTGACTCTTCACACCTGTGTACTGACCCGCAACACATGCTGGTGACTCTTCACAACTGTATTCTGACCCGCAACACATGCTGGTGACTCTTCACATCTGTGTTCTGACCGGCAACTCATGCTGATGACTCTTCACACCTGTGTACTGACCCACAACACATGCTGGTGACTCTTCACATCTGTGTTCTGACCCGCAACACATGCTGGGGACTCTTCACACATGTGTACCGACGGGCAACACATGCTGCTGACTGTTCACATCTGCGTACTGACCAGCAACTCATGCTGGTGACTCTTCACATCTGTTTACTGACCAGCAACACATGCTGGTGACTCTTCACACCTGTGTTCTGACCCGCAACACATGCTGGTGACATTTCACACCTGTGTACTGACCCGAAGCTCATGCTGGTGACTCTTCACATCTGTTTAGTTTACTGACCCGCCACTCATGCTGGTGACTCTTCACATGTGTTCTGACCCGCAACACATGCTGGTGACTCTTCACATCTGTGTTCTGACCCGCAACTCATGCTGGTGACTCTTCACATCTGTGTTCTGACCCGCAACTCATGCTGGTGACTCTTCACATCTGTGTTCTGACCCACAACACATGCTGGTGACTCTTCACACCTGTGTTCTGACCCGTAACTCATGCTGGTGACATTTCACACCTGTGTACTGACCCGCAACACATGCTGGTGACTCTTCACATCTGTTTATTGACCCGCAACACATGCTGGTGACTCTTCACATGTGTTCTGACCCGCAACACATGCTGGTGACACTTCACATCTGTGTTCTGACCCGCAACTCATGCTGGTGACTCTTCACATCTGTGTTCTGACCCGCAACACATGCTGGTGACTCTTCACATCTGCGTACTGACCCGCAACTCATGCTGGTGACTCTTCACACCTGTGTTCTGACCCGCAACACATGCTGGTGACATTTCACACCTGTGTTCTGACCCGCAACACATGCTGGTGAATCTTCACACCTGTGTACTGCCCCGCAACACATGCTGGTGACTCTTCACACCTGTGTTCTGACCCGCAAACCATGCTGGTGACTTTTCACATCTGTGTTCTGACCCGCAACACATGCTGGTGACTCTTCACACCTGTGTACTGACCCGCAACACATGCTGGTGACTCTTCACACCTGTGTACTGACCCGAAACTCATGCTGGTGACTCTTCACATCTGTTTACTGACCCGCCACTCATGCTGGTGACTCTTCACATGTGTTCTGACCCGCAACACATGCTGGTGACTCTTCACATCTGTTTACTGACCAGCAACTCATGCTGGTGACTCTTCACATCTGTTTACTGACCAGCAACACATGCTGGTGACTCTTCACATCTGTTTACTGACCCGCAACACATGCTGGTGACTCTTCACATGTGTTCTGACCTGCAAACCATGCTGGTGACTCTTCACATCTGTGTACTGACCCGCAACACATGCTGGTGACTCTTCACACCTGTGTACTGACCCGCAACACATGCTGGTGACCTTTCACATCTGTGTACTGACCCGCAACTCATGCTGGTGACATTTCACACCTGTGTACTGACCCGCAACACATGCTGGTGACTCTTCACACCTGTGTACTGACCCGCAACACATGCTGGTGACTCTTCACACCTGTGTACTGACCCGCAACACATGCTGGTGACTCTTCACACCTGTGTTCTGACCCGCAACACATGCTGGTGACTCTTCACATCTGTGTTCTGACCCGCAACTCATGCTGGTGACTCTTCACACCTGTGTACTGACCCGCAACACATGCTGGTGACTCTTCACAACTGTATTCTGACCCGCAACACATGCTGGTGACTCTTCACATCTGTGTTCTGACCGGCAACTCATGCTGATGACTCTTCACACCTGTGTACTGACCCACAACACATGCTGGTGACTCTTCACATCTGTGTTCTGACCCGCAACACATGCTGGGGACTCTTCACACATGTGTACCGACGGGCAATGCTGCTGACTGTTCACATCTGCGTACTGACCCGCAACTCATGCTGGTGACTCTTCACACCTGTGTTCTGACCCGCAACACATGCTGGTGACATTTCACACCTGTGTACTGACCCGAAACTCATGCTGGTGACTCTTCACATCTGTTTAGTTTACTGACCCGCCACTCATGCTGATGACTCTTCACATGTGTTCTGACCCGCAACACATGCTGGTGACTCTTCACATCTGTGTTCTGACCCGCAACTCATGCTGGTGACTCTTCACATATGTGTTCTGACCCGCAACTCATGCTGGTGAGTCTTCACATCTGTGTTCTGACCCGCAACACATGCTGGTGACTGTTCACATCTGTGTACTGACCCGCAACTCATGCTGGTGACATTTCACACCTGTGTTCTGACCCGCAACTCATGCTGGTGACTCTTCACATCTGTGTTCTGACCCGCAACTCATGCTGGTGACTCTTCACATCTGTTTACTGACCCGCAACACATGCTGGTGACTCTTCACATCTGTTTACTGACCCGAAACACATGCTGGTGACTCTTCACATCTGCGTACTGACCCGCAACTCATGCTGGTGACTCTTCACACCTGTGTTCTGACCCGCAACACATGCTGGTGACATTTCACACCTGTGTTCTGACCCGCAACACATGCTGGTGAATCTTCACACCTGTGTACTGACCCGCAACACATGCTGGTGACTCTTCACACCTGTGTTCTGACCCGCAAACCATGCTGGTGACTTTTCACATCTGTGTTCTGACCCACAACACATGCCGGTGACTCTTCACACCTGTGTACTGACCCGCAACCCATGCTGGTGACTCTTCACACCTGTGTACTGACCCGAAACTCATGCTGGTGACTCTTCACACCTGTGTACTGACCCGCAACACATGCTGGTGACTCTTCACACCTGTGTTCTGACCCGCAACACATGCTGGTGACTCTTCACATCTGTGTTCTGACCCGCAACTCATGCTGGTGACTCTTCACACCTGTGTACTGACCCGCAACACATGCTGGTGACTCTTCACAACTGTATTCTGACCCGCAACACATGCTGGTGACTCTTCACATCTGTGTTCTGACCGGCAACTCATGCTGATGACTCTTCACACCTGTGTACTGACCCACAACACATGCTGGGGACTCTTCACACATGTGTACCGACGGGCAACACATGCTGCTGACTGTTCACATCTGCGTACTGACCCGCAACTCATGCTGGTGACTCTTCACACCTGTGTTCTGACCCGAAACTCATGCTGGTGACTCTTCACATCTGTTTAGTTTACTGACCCGCCACTCATGCTGATGACTCTTCACATGTGTTCTGACCCGCAACACATGCTGGTGACTCTTCACATCTGTGTTCTGACCCGCAACTCATGCTGGTGACTCTTCACATCTGTGTTCTGACCCGCAACTCATGCTGGTGACTCTTCACATCTGTGTTCTGACCCGCAACACATGCTGGTGACTCTTCACATCTGTGTACTGACCCGCAACTCATGCTGGTGACATTTCACACCTGTGTACTGACCCGCAACACATGCTGGTGACTCTTCAAACCTGTGTACTGACCCGCAACACATGCTGGTGACTCTTCACATCTGTTTATTGACGCGCAACACATGCTGGTGACTCTTCACATGTGTTCTGACCCGCAACACATGCTGGTGACACTTCACATCTGTTTACTGACCCGCAACTCATGCTGGTGACTCTTCACATCTGTGTTCTGACCCGCAACTCATGCTGGTGACTCTTCACATCTGTTTACTGACCCGCAACACATGCTGGTGACTCTTCACATCTGTTTACTGACCCGCAACACATGCTGGTGACTCTTCACATCTGCGTACTGACCCGCAACTCATGCTGGTGACTCTTCACACCTGTGTTCTGACCCGCAACACACGCTGGTGACATTTCACACCTGTGTTCTGACCCGCAACACATGCTGGTGAATCTTCACACCTGTGTACTGACCCGCAACACATGCTGGTGACTCTTCACACCTGTGTTCTGACCCGCAAACCATGCTGGTGACTTTTCACATCTGTGTTCTGACCCGCAACACATGCTGGTGACTCTTCACACCTGTGTTCTGACCCGCAACTCATGCTGGTGACTTTTTGACCCGCAACACATGCTGGTGACTCTTCACATCTGTGTTCTGACCCGCAACACATGCTGGTGACTTTTCACATCTGTGTTCTGACCAGAAACTCATGCTGGTGACTCTTCACACCTGTGTACTGACCCGCAACACATGCTGGTGGCACGTCGTACCTATGTACTGACCCGCAACTCATGCTGGTGACTCTTCACACCTGTGTACTGACCCGCAACACATGCTGGTGACTCTTCACACCTGTGTACTGACCTGCAACACATGCTGGTGACTCTTCACACCTGTGTTCTGACCCGCAACACATGCTGGTGACTCGTCACATGTGTTCTGACCCGCAACACATGCTGGTGACTCTTCACATCTGTTTACTGACCCGCAACACATGCTGTTGACTCTTCACATGTGTTCTGACCCGCAACACATGCTGGTGACACTTCACATCTGTGTTCTGACCCGCAACTCATGCTGGTGACTCTTCACATCTGTGTTCTGACCTGCAACTCATGCTGGTGACTCTTCACACCTGTGTTCTGACCCGCTACACATGCTGGTGACTCTTCAAACCTGTGTTCTGACCCGCAACACATGCTGGTGACTCTTCACACCTGTGTACTGAACCGCAACACATGATGGTGACTCTTCACATCTGTGTTCTGACCCGCAAACCATGCTGGTGACTCTTCACATCTGTGTTCTGACCCGCAACACATGCTGGCGACTCTTTACACCTGTCTTCTGACCCGCAACTCATGCTGGTGACTCTTTGACCCGCAACACATGCTGGTGACTCTTCATACCTGTTTACTGACCCACAACACATGCTGGTGACTCTTCACATCTGTGTTCTGACCCGCAACACATGCTGGTGATTCTTCACACCTGTGTACTGACCCGCAACACATGCTGGTGACCCTTCACACCTGTGTTCTGACCCGCAACACATGCTGGTGACTCTTCACACCTGTGTTCTGACCCGCAACACATGCTGGTGATTCTTCATACCTGTTTACTGACCCACAACACATGCTGGTGATTCTTCACACCTGTGTACTGACCCGCAACACATGCTGGTGACCCTTCACACCTGTGTTCTGACCCGCAACACATGCTGGTGACTCTTCACATATGTGTTCTGACCGGCAACTCATGCTGATGACTCTTCACACCTGTGTACTGACCCACAACACATGCTGGTGACGCTTCACATCTGTGTTCTGACCCGCAACACATGCTGGTGACTCTTCACATCTGTGTTCTGACCCGCAACTCATGCAGGTGACTCTTCACGTCTGTGTTCTGACCCGCAACTCATGCTGGTGACTGTTCACATCTGTGTTCTGACCCGCAACTCATGCTGGTGACTCTTCACATCTGTGTTCTGACCCGCAACACATGCTGCTGACTGTTCACATCTGCGTACTGACCCGCAACTCATGCTGGTGACTCTTCACACCTGTGTTCTGACCCGCAACACATGCTGGTGACATTTCACACCTGTGTACTGACCCGAAACTCATGCTGGTGACTCTTCACATCTGTTTAGTTTACTGACCCGCCACTCATGCTGATGACTCTTCACATGTGTTCTGACCCGCAACACATGCTGGTGACTCTTCACATCTGTGTTCTGACCCGCAACTCATGCTGGTGACTCTTCACATCTGTGTTCTGACCCGCAACTCATGCTGGTGACTCTTCACATCTGTGTTCTGACCCGCAACAAATGCTGGTGACTCTTCACATCTGTGTACTGACCCGCAACACATGCTGGTGACATTTCACACCTGTGTTCTGACCCGCAACTCATGCTGGTGACTCTTCACATCTGTGTTCTGACCCGCAACTCATGCTGGTGACTCTTCACATCTGTTTACTGACCCGCAACACATGCTGGTGACTCTTCACATCTGTTTACTGACCCGCAACACATGCTGGTGACTCTTCACATCTGCGTACTGACCCGCAACTCATGCTGGTGACTCTTCACACCTGTGTTCTGACCCGCAACACATGCTGGTGACATTTCACACCTGTGTTCTGACCCGCAACACATGCTGGTGAATCTTCACACCTGTGTACTGACCCGCAACACATGCTGGTGACTCTTCACACCTGTGTTCTGACCCGCAAACCATGCTGGTGACTTTTCACATCTGTGTTCTGACCCACAACACATGCTGGTGACTCTTCACACCTGTGTACTGACCCGCAACACATGCTGGTGACTCTTCACACCTGTGTACTGACCCGAAACTCATGCTGGTGACTCTTCACATCTGTTTACTGACCCGCCACTCATGCTGGTGACTCTTCACATGTGTTCTGACGCGCAACACATGCTGGTGACTCTTCACATCTGTTTACTGACCAGCAACACATGCTGGTGACTCTTCACATGTGTTCTGACCTGCAAACCATGCTGGTGACTCTTCACATCTGTGTACTGACCCGCAACACATGCTGGTGACTCTTCACACCTGTGTACTGACCCGCAACACATGCTGGTGACCTTTCACATCTGTGTACTGACCCGCAACTCATGCTGGTGACATTTCACACCTGTGTACTGACCCGCAACACATGCTGGTGACTCTTCACACCTGTGTACTGACCCGCAACACATGCTGGTGACTCTTCACACCTGTGTACTGACCCGCAACACATGCTGGTGACTCTTCACACCTGTGTTCTGACCCGCAACACATGCTGGTGACTCTTCACATCTGTGTTCTGACCCGCAACTCATGCTGGTGACTCTTCACACCTGTGTACTGACCCGCAACACATGCTGGTGACTCTTCACAACTGTATTCTGACCCGCAACACATGCTGGTGACTCTTCACATCTGTGTTCTGACCGGCAACTCATGCTGATGACTCTTCACACCTGTGTACTGACCCACAACACATGCTGGTGACTCTTCACATCTGTGTTCTGACCCGCAACACATGCTGGGGACTCTTCACACATGTGTACCGACGGGCAACACATGCTGCTGACTGTTCACATCTGCGTACTGACCCGCAACTCATGCTGGTGACTCTTCGCACCTGTGTTCTGACCCGTAACACATGCTGGTGACATTTCACACCTGTGTACTGACCCGAAACTCATGCTGGTGACTCTTCACATCTGTTTAGTTTACTGACCCGCCACTCATGCTGATGACTCTTCACATGTGTTCTGACCCGCAACACATGCTGGTGACTCTTCACATCTGTGTTCTGGCCCGCAACTCATGCTGGTGACTCTTCACATCTGTGTTCTGACCCGCAACTCATGCTGGTGACTCTTCACATCTGTGTTCTGACCCGCAACACATGCTGGTGACTCTTCACATCTGTGTACTGACCCGCAACTCATGCTGGTGACATTTCACACCTGTGTACTGACCCGCAACACATGCTGGTGACTCTTCAAACCTGTGTACTGACCCGCAACACATGCTGGTGACTCTTCACATCTGTTTATTGACGCGCAACACATGCTGGTGACTCTTCACATGTGTTCTGACCCGCAACACATGCTGGTGACACTTCACATCTGTGTTCTGACCCGCAACTCATGCTGGTGACTCTTCACATCTGTGTTCTGACCCGCAACTCATGCTGGTGACTCTTCACATCTGTTTACTGACCCGCAACACATGCTGGTGACTCTTCACATCTGTTTACTGACCCGCAACACATGCTGGTGACTCTTCACATCTGCGTACTGACCCGCAACTCATGCTGGTGACTCTTCACACCTGTGTTCTGACCCGCAACACACGCTGGTGACATTTCACGCCTGTGTTCTGACCCGCAACACATGCTGGTGAATCTTCACACCTGTGTACTGACCCAAAACACATGCTGGTGACTCTTCACACCTGTGTTCTGACCCGCAAACCATGCTGGTGACTTTTCACATCTGTGTTCTGACCCGCAACACATGCTGGTGACTCTTCACACCTGTGTTCTGACCCGCAACTCATGCTGGTGACTTTTTGACCCGCAACACATGCTGGTGACTCTTCACATCTGTGTTCTGACCCGCAACACATGCTGGTGACTTTTCACATCTGTGTTCTGACCAGAAACTCATGCTGGTGACTCTTCACACCTGTGTACTGACCCGCAACACATGCTGGTGGCACGTCGTACCTATGTACTGACCCGCAACTCATGCTGGTGACTCTTCACACCTGTGTTCTGACCCGCAACACATGCTGGTGACTCGTCACATGTGTTCTGACCCGCAACACATGCTGGTGACTCTTCACATCTGTTTACTGACCCGCAACACATGCTGTTGACTCTTCACATGTGTTCTGACCCGCAACACATGCTGGTGACACTTCACATCTGTGTTCTGACCCGCAACTCATGCTGGTGACTCTTCACATCTGTGTTCTGACCTGCAACTCATGCTGGTGACTCTTCACACCTGTGTTCTGACCCCAACACATGCTGGTGACTCTTCAAACCTGTGTTCTGACCCGCAACACATGCTAGTGACTCTTCACACCTGTGTACTGAACCGCAACACATGCTGGTGACTCTTCACATCTGTGTTCTGACCCGCAAACCATGCTGGTGACTCTTCACATCTGTGTTCTGACCCGCAACACATGCTGGCGACTCTTTACACCTGTCTTCTGACCCGTAACTCATGCTGGTGACTCTTTGACCCGCAACACATGCTGGTGACTCTTCACATCTGTTTACTGACCCGAAACTCATGCTGGTGACTCTTCACATCTGTGTTCTGACCCGCAACTCATGCTGGTGACTCTTCACACCTGTGTACTGACCCGCAACACATGCTGGTGACTCTTCACAACTGTATTCTGACCCGCAACACATGCTGGTGACTCTTCACGTCTGTGTTCTGACCGGCAACTCATGCTGATGACTCTTCACACCTGTGTACTGACCCACAACACATGCTGGTGACTCTTCACATCTGTGTTCTGACCGGCAACTCATGCTGGTGACTCTTCACACCTGTGTACTGACCCGCAACACATGCTGGTGACTCTTCACATCTGTGTTCTGACCCGCAACTCATGCTGGTGACTCTTCACATCTGTGTTCTGACCCGCAACTCATGCTGGTGACTCTTCACATCTGTGTTCTGACCCGCAACACATGCTGGTGACTCTTCACATCTGTGTACTGACCCGCAACTCATGCTGGTGACATTTCACACCTGTGTACTGACCCGCAACACATGCTGGTGACTCTTCAAACCTGTGTACTGACCCGCAACACATGCTGGTGACTCTTCACATCTGTTTATTGACGCGCAACACATGCTGGTGACTCTTCACATGTGTTCTGACCCGCAACACATGCTGGTGACACTTCACATCTGTGTTCTGACCCGCAACTCATGCTGGTGACTCTTCACATCTGTGTTCTGACCCGCAACTCATGCTGGTGACTCTTCACATCTGTTTACTGACCCGCAACACATGCTGGTGACTCTTCACATCTGTTTACTGACCCGCAACACATGCTGGTGACTCTTCACATCTGCGTACTGACCCGCAACTCATGCTGGTGACTCTTCACACCTGTGTTCTGACCCGCAACACACGCTGGTGACATTTCACGCCTGTGTTCTGACCCGCAACACATGCTGGTGAATCTTCACACCTGTGTACTGACCCAAAACACATGCTGGTGACTCTTCACACCTGTGTTCTGACCCGCAAACCATGCTGGTGACTTTTCACATCTGTGTTCTGACCCGCAACACATGCTGGTGACTCTTCACACCTGTGTTCTGACCCGCAACTCATGCTGGTGACTTTTTGACCCGCAACACATGCTGGGGACTCTTCACATCTGTGTTCTGACCCGCAACACATGCTGGTGACTTTTCACATCTGTGTTCTGACCAGAAACTCATGCTGGTGACTCTTCACACCTGTGTACTGACCCGCAACACATGCTGGTGGCACGTCGTACCTATGTACTGACCCGCAACTCATGCTGGTGACTCTTCACACCTGTGTTCTGACCCGCAACACATGCTGGTGACTCGTCACATGTGTTCTGACCCGCAACACATGCTGGTGACTCTTCACATCTGTTTACTGACCCGCAACACATGCTGTTGACTCTTCACATGTGTTCTGACCCGCAACACATGCTGGTGACACTTCACATCTGTGTTCTGACCCGCAACTCATGCTGGTGACTCTTCACATCTGTGTTCTGACCTGCAACTCATGCTGGTGACTCTTCACACCTGTGTTCTGACCCCAACACATGCTGGTGACTCTTCAAACCTGTGTTCTGACCCGCAACACATGCTAGTGACTCTTCACACCTGTGTACTGAACCGCAACACATGCTGGTGACTCTTCACATCTGTGTTCTGACCCGCAAACCATGCTGGTGACTCTTCACATCTGTGTTCTGACCCGCAACACATGCTGGCGACTCTTTACACCTGTCTTCTGACCCGTAACTCATGCTGGTGACTCTTTGACCCGCAACACATGCTGGTGACTCTTCACATCTGTTTACTGACCCGAAACTCATGCTGGTGACTCTTCACATCTGTGTTCTGACCCGCAACTCATGCTGGTGACTCTTCACACCTGTGTACTGACCCGCAACACATGCTGGTGACTCTTCACAACTGTATTCTGACCCGCAACACATGCTGGTGACTCTTCACGTCTGTGTTCTGACCGGCAACTCATGCTGATGACTCTTCACACCTGTGTACTGACCCACAACACATGCTGGTGACTCTTCACATCTGTGTTCTGACCGGCAACTCATGCTGATGACTCTTCACACCTGTGTACTGACCCACAACACATGCTGGTGACACTTCACATCTGTGTTCTGACCCGCAACTCATGCTGGTGACTCTTCACATCTGTGTTCTGACCCGCAACTCATGCTGGTGACTCTTCACATCTGTTTACTGACCTGCAACACATGCTGGTGACTCTTCACATCTGTTTACTGACCCGCAACACATGCTGGTGACTCTTCACATCTGCGTACTGACCCGCAACTCATGCTGGTGACTCTTCACACCTGTGTTCTGACCCGCAACACACGCTGGTGACATTTCACGCCTGTGTTCTGACCCGCAACACATGCTGGTGAATCTTCACACCTGTGTACTGACCCAAAACACATGCTGGTGACTCTTCACACCTGTGTTCTGACCCGCAAACCATGCTGGTGACTTTTCACATCTGTGTTCTGACCCGCAACACATGCTGGTGACTCTTCACACCTGTGTTCTGACCCGCAACTCATGCTGGTGACTTTTTGACAAGCAACACATGCTGGTAACTCTTCACATCTGTGTTCTGACCCGCAACACATGCTGGTGACTTTTCACATCTGTGTTCTGACCAGAAACTCATGCTGGTGACTCTTCACACCTGTGTACTGACCCGCAACACATGCTGGTGGCACGTCGTACCTATGTACTGACCCGCAACTCATGCTGGTGACTCTTCACACCTGTGTTCTGACCCGCAACACATGCTGGTGACTCGTCACATGTGTTCTGACCCGCAACACATGCTGGTGACTCTTCACATCTGTTTACTGACCCGCAACACATGCTGTTGACTCTTCACATGTGTTCTGACCCGCAACACATGCTGGTGACACTTCACATCTGTGTTCTGACCCGCAACTCATGCTGGTGACTCTTCACATCTGTGTTCTGACCTGCAACTCATGCTGGTGACTCTTCACACCTGTGTTCTGACCCCAACACATGCTGGTGACTCTTCAAACCTGTGTTCTGACCCGCAACACATGCTAGTGACTCTTCACACCTGTGTACTGAACCGCAACACATGCTGGTGACTCTTCACATCTGTGTTCTGACCCGCAAACCATGCTGGTGACTCTTCACATCTGTGTTCTGACCCGCAACACATGCTGGCGACTCTTTACACCTGTCTTCTGACCCGTAACTCATGCTGGTGACTCTTTGACCCGCAACACATGCTGGTGACTCTTCATACCTGTTTACTGACCCACAACACATGCTGGTGACCCTTCACACCTGTGTTCTGACCCGCAACACATGCTGGTGATTCTTCACACCTGTGTACTGACCCGCAACACATGCTGGTGACCCTTCACACCTGTGTTCTGACCCGCAACACATGCTGGTGACTCTTCACACCTGTGTTCTGACCCGCAACACATGCTGGTGATTCTTCAAACCTGTTTACTGACCCACAACACATGCTGGTGATTCTTCACACCTGTGTACTGACCCGCAACACATGCTGGTGACCCTTCACACCTGTGTTCTGACCCGCAACACATGCTGGTGACTCTTCACATATGTGTTCTGACCGGCAACTCATGCTGATGACTCTTCACACCTGTGTACTGACCCACAACACATGCTGGTGACGCTTCACATCTGTGTTCTGACCCGCAACACATGCTGGTGACTCTTCACATCTGTGTTCTGACCCGCAACTCATGCAGGTGACTCTTCACGTCTGTGTTCTGACCCGCAACTCATGCTGGTGACTGTTCACATCTGTGTTCTGACCCGCAACTCATGCTGGTGACTCTTCACATCTGTGTTCTGACCCGCAACACATGCTGGTGACTCTTCACACCTGTGTACTGACCCGCAACACATGCTGGTGACTCTTCACACCTGTGTTCTGACCCGCAACACATGCTGGTGACTCTTCACATCTGTGTTCTGACCGGCAACTCATGCTGATGACTCTTCACACCTGTGTACTGACCCACAACACATGCTGGTGACTCTTCATATCTGTCTTCTGACCCGCAACACATGCTGGTGACTCTTCACACATGTGTACCGACGGGCAACACATGCTGCTGACTCTTCACACCTGTGTACTGACCCGCAACACATGCTGGTGACTCTTCACCTCTGTTTACTGACCCGCAACACATGCTGGTGACTCTTCACACCTGTGTACTGACCCGCAACACATGCTGGTGACTCTTCACCTCTGTTTACTGACCCGCAACACATGCTGGTGACTCTTCACACCTCTGTACTGACCCGCAACACATGCTGGTGACCCTTCACATCTGTTTACTGACCCGCAACTCATGCTGGTGACTCTTCACCTCTGTTTACTGACCCGCAACACATGCTGGTGACTCTTTACACCTGTGTTCTGACCCGCAACACATGCTGGTGAATCTTCACATCTGTGTTCTGACCCGAAGCACATGCTGGTGACGCTTCACATCTGTGTTCTGACCCGCAACACATGCTGGTGACTCTTCACACCTGTGTTCTGACCCGCAACTCATGCTGGTGAATCTTCACATCTGTGTTCTGACCCGCAGCACATGCTGGTGACTCTTCACATCTGTGTTCTGACCCGCAACACATGCTGGTGACTCTTCACACCTGTGTTCTGACCCGCAACTCATGCTGGTGACTCTTTGACCCGCAACACATGCTGGTGACTTTTCACATCTATGTTCTGACCCGCAACACATGCTCGTGACTTTTCACATCTGTGTTCTGACCCGCAACACATGCTGGTGACTCTTCACACCTGTGTTCTTACCCGCAACACATGCTGGTGACTTTTCACATCCGTGTTCTGACCCGCAACTCATGCTGGTGACTCTTCACACCTGTGTACTAACCCGCAACACATGCTGGTGACTCTTCACATCTGTTTACTGATCCGAAACACATGCTGGTGACTCTTCACATGTGTTCTGACCCGCTACACATGCTGGTGACACTTCACATCTGTGTACTGACCCGCAACACATGCTGGTGACTCTTCACATGTGTTCTGACCCGCAACACATGCTGGTGACTCTTCACATCTGTTTACTGACCCGCAACACATGCTGTTGACTCTTCACATGTGTTCTGACCCGCAACACATGCTGGTGACACTTCACATCTGTGTTCTGACCCGCAACTCATGCTGGTGACTCTTCACATCTGTGTTCTGACCTGCAACTCATGCTGGTGACTCTTCACACCTGTGTTCTGACCCCAACACATGCTGGTGACTCTTCAAACCTGTGTTCTGACCCGCAACACATGCTGGTGACTCTTCACACCTGTGTACTGACCCGCAACACATGCTGGTGACTCTTCACATCTGTGTTCTGACCCGCAAACCATGCTGGTGACTCTTCACATCTGTGTTCTGACCCGCAACACATGCTGGCGACTCTTCACACCTGTCTTCTGACCCGCAACTCATGCTGGTGACTCTTTGACCCGCAACACATGCTGGTGAGTCTTCATACCTGTTTACTGACCCACAACACATGCTGGTGACTCTTCACATCTGTGTTCTGACCCGCAACACATGCTGGTGATTCTTCACACCTGTGTACTGACCCGCAACACATGCTGGTGACCCTTCACACCTGTGTTCTGACCCGCAACACATGCTGGTGACTCTTCACACCTGTGTTCTGACCCGCAACACATGCTGGTGACTCTTCACATATGTGTTCTGACCGGCAACTCATGCTGATGACTCTTCACACCTGTGTACTGACCCACAACACATGCTGGTGACGCTTCACATCTGTGTTCTGACCCGCAACACATGCTGGTGACTCTTCACATCTGTGTTCTGACCCGCAACTCATGCAGGTGACTCTTCACGTCTGTGTTCTGACCCGCAACTCATGCTGATGACTGTTCACATCTGTGTTCTGACCCGCAACACATGCTGGTGACTCTTCACATCTGTGTTCTGACCCGCAACACATGCTGGTGACTCTTCACACCTGTGTACTGACACGCAACACATGCTGGTGACTCTTCACACCTGTGTTCTGACCCGCAACACATGCTGGTGACTCTTCACATCTGTGTTCTGACCGGCAACTCATGCTGATGACTCTTCACACCTGTGTACTGACCCACAACACATGCTGGTGACTCTTCACACATGTGTACCGACGGGCAACACATGCTGCTGACTCTTCACACCTGTGTACTGACCCGCAACACATGCTGGTGACTCTTCACACCTGTGTACTGACCCGCAACACATGCTGGTGAATCATCACCTCATTTTACTGACCCGCAACACATGCTGGTGACTCTTCACACCTGTGTACTGACCCGCAACACATGCTGGTGACTCTTCACACCTGTGTACTGACCCGCAACACATGCTGGTGACTCTTCACATCTGTTTACTGACCCGCAACTCATGCTGGTGACTCTTCACCTCTGTTTACTGACCCGCAACACATGCTGGTGACTCTTTACACCTGTGTTCTGACCCGCAACACATGCTGGTGAATCTTCACATCTGTGTTCTGACCCGCAGCACATGCTGGTGACGCTTCACATCTGTGTTCTGACCCGCAACACATGCTGGTGACTCTTCACACCTGTGTTCTGACCCGCAACTCATGCTGGTGAATCTTCACACCTGTGTACTAACCCGCAACACATGCTGGTGACTCTTCACATCTGTTTACTGACCCGAAACACATGCTGGTGACTCTTCACATGTGTTCTGACCCGCAACACATGCTGGTGACACTTCACATCTGTGTTCTGACCCGCAACTCATGCTGGTGACTCTTCACATGTGTTCTGACCCACAACACATGCTGGTGACACCTCACATCTGTGTTCTGACCCACAACTCATGCTGGTGACTCTTCACATCTGTTTACTGACCCGAAACACATGCTGGTGACTCTTCACATGTATTCTGACCCGCAACACATGCTGGTGACTCTTCACATCTGTGTTCTGACCCGCAACTCATGCTGGTGACTCTTCACATGTGTTCTGACCCACAACACATGCTGGTGACACCTCACATCTGTGTTCTGACCCACAACTCATGCTGGTGACTCTTCACATCTGTGTTCTGACCCGCAACACATGCTGGTGACTCTTCACATCTGCGAACTGACCTGCAACTCATGCTGGTGACTCTTCACATTTGTTCTGACCCACAACACATGCTGGTGACACTTCACATCTGTGTACTGACCCGCAACACATGCTGGTGACGCTTCACATGTGTTCTGACCCGCAACACATGCTGGTGACTCTTCACATCTGTGTTCTGACCCGCAACTCATGCTGGTGACTCTTCACATGTGTTCTGACCCACAACACATGCTGGTGACACTTCACATCTGTGTTCTGACCCACAACTCATGCTGGTGACTCTTCACATCTGTTTACTGACCCGCAACACATGCTGGTGACTCTTCACATGTGTTCTGACCCGCAACACATGCTGGTGACACTTCACATCTGTGTACTGACCCGCAACTCATGCTGGTGACTCTTGACATCTGTGTTCTGACCCGCAACACATGCAGGTGACTCTTCACATCAGTGTACTGACCCGCAACTCATGCTGGTGACTCTTCACACCTGTGTTCTGACCCGCAACACATGCTGGTGACTCTTCACACCTGTGTGCTGACCCGCAACACATGCTGGTGACTCTTCACATCTGTGTTCTGACCCGCAAACCATGCTGGTGACTCTTCACATCTGTGTTCTGACCCGCAACACATGCTGGCGACTCTTCACACCTGTCTTCTGACCCGCAACTCATGCTGGTGACTCTTTGACCCGCAACACATGCTGGTGACTCTTCATACCTGTTTACTGACCCACAACACATGCTGGTGACTCTTCACATCTGTGTTCTGACCCGCAACTCATGCTGGTGACTCTTCACACCTGTGTTCTGACCCGCAACACATGCTGGTGACTCTTCACACCTGTGTGCTGACCCGCAACACATGCTGGTGACTCTTCACATCTGTGTTCTGACCCGCAAACCATGCTGGTGACTCTTCACATCTGTGTTCTGACCCGCAACACATGCTGGCGACTCTTCACACCTGTCTTCTGACCCGCAACTCATGCTGGTGACTCTTTGACCCGCAACACATGCTGGTGACTCTTCATACCTGTTTACTGACCCACAACACATGCTGGTGACTCTTCACATCTGTGTTCTGACCCGCAACACATGCTGGTGACTCTTCACACCTGTGTACTGACCCGCAACACATGCTGGCGACTCTTCATACCTGTTTACTGACCCACAACACATGCTGGTGAGTCTTCACATCTGTGTTCCGACCCGCAACACATGCTGGTGACTCTTCACACCTGTGTACTGACCCGCAACACATGCTGGTGACCCTTCACACCTGTGTTCTGACCCGCCACACATGCTGTGTGACTCTTCACACCTGTGTTCTGACCCGCAACACATGCTGGTGACTCTTCACATCTGTGTTCTGACCCGCAACACATGCTGGTGATTCTTCACACCTGTGTACTGACCCGCAACACATGCTGGTGACCCTTCACACCTGTTTACTGACCCACAACACATGCTGGTGACTCTTCACATCTGTGTTCTGACCCGCAACACATGCTGGTGACTCTTCACACCTGTGTACTGACCCGCAACACATGCTGTGTGACTTTTCACATCTGTGTTCTGACCCGCAACTCATGCTGGTGACTCTTTGACCCGCAACACATGCTGGTGACTCTTCATACCTGTTTACTGACCCACAACACATGCTGGTGACTCTTCACATCTGTGTTCTGACCCGCAACTCATGCTGGTGACTCTTCACACCTGTGTTCTGACCCGCAACACATGCTGGTGACTCTTCACACCTGTGTGCTGACCCGCAACACATGCTGGTGACTCTTCACATCTGTGTTCTGACCCGCAAACCATGCTGGTGACTCTTCACATCTGTGTTCTGACCCGCAACACATGCTGGCGACTCTTCACACCTGTCTTCTGACCCGCAACTCATGCTGGTGACTCTTTGACCCGCAACACATGCTGGTGACTCTTCATACCTGTTTACTGACCCACAACACATGCTGGTGACTCTTCACATCTGTGTTCTGACCCGCAACACATGCTGGTGACTCTTCACACCTGTGTACTGACCCGCAACACATGCTGGCGACTCTTCATACCTGTTTACTGACCCACAACACATGCTGGTGAGTCTTCACATCTGTGTTCCGACCCGCAACACATGCTGGTGACTCTTCACACCTGTGTACTGACCCGCAACACATGCTGGTGACCCTTCACACCTGTGTTCTGACCCGCCACACATGCTGTGTGACTCTTCACACCTGTGTTCTGACCCGCAACACATGCTGGTGACTCTTCACATCTGTGTTCTGACCCGCAACACATGCTGGTGATTCTTCACACCTGTGTACTGACCCGCAACACATGCTGGTGACCCTTCACACCTGTTTACTGACCCACAACACATGCTGGTGACTCTTCACATCTGTGTTCTGACCCGCAACACATGCTGGTGACTCTTCACACCTGTGTACTGACCCGCAACACATGCTGTGTGACTTTTCACATCTGTGTTCTGACCCGCAACACATGCTGGCGACTCTTCACACCTGTCTTCTGACCCGCAACTCATGCTGGTGACTCTTTGACCCGCAACTCATGCTGGTGACTCTTCACATCTGTGTTCTGACCCGCAA
This sequence comes from Lampris incognitus, assembly GCF_029633865.1. NCBI lineage: Eukaryota > Metazoa > Chordata > Actinopteri > Lampriformes > Lampridae > Lampris > Lampris incognitus. The sequence goes on along the minus strand of NC_079218.1, from coordinate 59,655,313 downwards.
CACATGCTGGTGACTCTTCACACCTGTGTTCTGACCCGCAACACATGCTGGTGACTCTTCACATATGTGTTCTGACCGGCAACTCATGCTGATGACTCTTCACACCTGTGTACTGACCCACAACACATGCTGGTGACGCTTCACATCTGTGTTCTGACCCGCAACACATGCTGGTGACTCTTCACATCTGTGTTCTGACCCGCAACTCATGCAGGTGACTCTTCACGTCTGTGTTCTGACCCGCAACTCATGCTGGTGACTCTTCACACCTGTGTTCTGACCCGCAACTCATGCTGGTGACTCTTCACATCTGTGTTCTGACCCGCAACACATGCTGGTGACTCTACACACCTGTGTACTGACCCGCAACACATGCTGGTGACTCTTCACACCTGTGTTCTGACCCGCAACACATGCTGGTGACTCTTCACATCTGTGTTTTGACCGGCAACTCATGCTGATGACTCTTCACACCTGTGTACTGACCCGCAACACATGCTGGTGACCCTTCACACCTGTGTTCTGACCCGCAACACATGCTGGTGACTCTTCACACCTGTGTTCTGACCCGCAACACATGCTGGTGACTCTTCACATCTGTGTTCTGACCCGCAACACATGCTGGTGACTCTTCACATCTGCGAACTGACCTGCAACTCATGCTGGTGACTCTTCACATTTGTTCTGACCCACAACACATGCTGGTGACACTTCACATCTGTGTACTGACCCGCAACACATGCTGGTGACGCTTCACATGTGTTCTGACCCGCAACACATGCTGGTGACTCTTCACATCTGTGTTCTGACCCGCAACTCATGCTGGTGACTCTTCACATGTGTTCTGACCCACAACACATGCTGGTGACACTTCACATCTGTGTTCTGACCCACAACTCATGCTGGTGACTCTTCACATCTGTTTACTGACCCGCAACACATGCTGGTGACTCTTCACATGTGTTCTGACCCGCAACACATGCTGGTGACACTTCACATCTGTGTACTGACCCGCAACTCATGCTGGTGACTCTTGACATCTGTGTTCTGACCCGCAACACATGCAGGTGACTCTTCACATCAGTGTACTGACCCGCAACTCATGCTGGTGACTCTTCACACCTGTGTTCTGACCCGCAACACATGCTGGTGACTCTTCACACCTGTGTGCTGACCCGCAACACATGCTGGTGACTCTTCACATCTGTGTTCTGACCCGCAACACATGCTGGTGACTCTTTGACCCGCAACACATGCTGGTGACTCTTCATACCTGTTTACTGACCCACAACACATGCTGGTGACTCTTCACATCTGTGTTCTGACCCGCAACTCATGCTGGTGACTCTTCACACCTGTGTTCTGACCCGCAACACATGCTGGTGACTCTTCACACCTGTGTGCTGACCCGCAACTCATGCTGGTGACTCTTCACATCTGTGTTCTGACCCGCAACACATGCTGGTGACTCTACACACCTGTGTACTGACCCGCAACACATGCTGGTGACTCTTCACACCTGTGTTCTGACCCGCAACACATGCTGGTGACTCTTCACATCTGTGTTTTGACCGGCAACTCATGCTGATGACTCTTCACACCTGTGTACTGACCCGCAACACATGCTGGTGACCCTTCACACCTGTGTTCTGACCCGCAACACATGCTGGTGACTCTTCACACCTGTGTTCTGACCCGCAACACATGCTGGTGACTCTTCACATCTGTGTTCTGACCCGCAACACATGCTGGTGACTCTTCACATCTGCGAACTGACCTGCAACTCATGCTGGTGACTCTTCACATTTGTTCTGACCCACAACACATGCTGGTGACACTTCACATCTGTGTACTGACCCGCAACACATGCTGGTGACGCTTCACATGTGTTCTGACCCGCAACACATGCTGGTGACTCTTCACATCTGTGTTCTGACCCGCAACTCATGCTGGTGACTCTTCACATGTGTTCTGACCCACAACACATGCTGGTGACACTTCACATCTGTGTTCTGACCCACAACTCATGCTGGTGACTCTTCACATCTGTTTACTGACCCGCAACACATGCTGGTGACTCTTCACATGTGTTCTGACCCGCAACACATGCTGGTGACACTTCACATCTGTGTACTGACCCGCAACTCATGCTGGTGACTCTTGACATCTGTGTTCTGACCCGCAACACATGCAGGTGACTCTTCACATCAGTGTACTGACCCGCAACTCATGCTGGTGACTCTTCACACCTGTGTTCTGACCCGCAACACATGCTGGTGACTCTTCACACCTGTGTGCTGACCCGCAACACATGCTGGTGACTCTTCACATCTGTGTTCTGACCCGCAACACATGCTGGTGACTCTTTGACCCGCAACACATGCTGGTGACTCTTCATACCTGTTTACTGACCCACAACACATGCTGGTGACTCTTCACATCTGTGTTCTGACCCGCAACTCATGCTGGTGACTCTTCACACCTGTGTTCTGACCCGCAACACATGCTGGTGACTCTTCACACCTGTGTGCTGACCCGCAACACATGCTGGTGACTCTTCACATCTGTGTTCTGACCCGCAAACCATGCTGGTGACTCTTCACATCTGTGTTCTGACCCGCAACACATGCTGGCGACTCTTCACACCTGTCTTCTGACCCGCAACTCATGCTGGTGACTCTTTGACCCGCAACACATGCTGGTGACTCTTCATACCTGTTTACTGACCCACAACACATGCTGGTGACTCTTCACATCTGTGTTCTGACCCGCAACACATGCTGGTGACTCTTCACACCTGTGTACTGACCCGCAACACATGCTGGCGACTCTTCATACCTGTTTACTGACCCACAACACATGCTGGTGACTCTTCACATCTGTGTTCTGACCCGCAACACATGCTGGTGACTCTTCACACCTGTGTACTGACCCGCAACACATGCTGGTGACCCTTCACACCTGTGTTCTGACCCGCCACACATGCTGTGTGACTCTTCACACCTGTGTTCTGACCCGCAACACATGCTGGTGACTCTTCACATCTGTGTTCTGACCCGCAACACATGCTGGTGATTCTTCACACCTGTGTACTGACCCGCAACACATGCTGGTGACCCTTCACACCTGTTTACTGACCCACAACACATGCTGGTGACTCTTCACATCTGTGTTCTGACCCGCAACACATGCTGGTGACTCTTCACACCTGTGTACTGACCCGCAACACATGCTGTGTGACTTTTCACATCTGTGTTCTGACCCGCAACACATGCTGGCGACTCTTCACACCTGTCTTCTGACCCGCAACTCATGCTGGTGACTCTTTGACCCGCAACTCATGCTGGTGACTCTTCACATCTGTGTTCTGAGCCGCAACACATGCTGGTGACTCTTCACACCTGTGTTCTGACCCGCAACACATGCTGGTGACTCTTCACATATGTGTTCTGACCGGCAACTCATGCTGATGACTCTTCACACCTGTGTACTGACCCACAACACATGCTGGTGACGCTTCACATCTGTGTTCTGACCCGCAACACATGCTGGTGACTCTTCACATCTGTGTTCTGACCCGCAACTCATGCAGGTGACTCTTCACGTCTGTGTTCTGACCCGCAACTCATGCTGGTGACTCTTCACACCTGTGTTCTGACCCGCAACTCATGCTGGTGACTCTTCACATCTGTGTTCTGACCCGCAACACATGCTGGTGACTCTACACACCTGTGTACTGACCCGCAACACATGCTGGTGACTCTTCACACCTGTGTTCTGACCCGCAACACATGCTGGTGACTCTTCACATCTGTGTTTTGACCGGCAACTCATGCTGATGACTCTTCACACCTGTGTACTGACCCGCAACACATGCTGGTGACCCTTCACACCTGTGTTCTGACCCGCAACACATGCTGGTGACTCTTCACACCTGTGTTCTGACCCGCAACACATGCTGGTGACTCTTCACATATGTGTTCTGACCGGCAACTCATGCTGATGACTCTTCACACCTGTGTACTGACCCACAACTCATGCTGGTGACTCTTTGACCCGCAACACATGCTGGTGACTCTTCATACCTGTTTACTGACCCACAACACATGCTGGTGACCCTTCACATCTGTGTTCTGACCCGCAACACATGCTGGTGACTCTTCACACCTGTGTTCTGACCCGCAACTCATGCTGGTGACTCTTCACATGTGTTCTGACCCACAACACATGCTGGTGACACTTCACATCTGTGTTCTGACCCACAACTCATGCTGGTGACTCTTCACATCTGTTTACTGACCCGCAACACATGCTGGTGACTCTTCACATGTGTTCTGACCCGCAACACATGCTGGTGACACTTCACATCTGTGTACTGACCCGCAACTCATGCTGGTGACTCTTGACATCTGTGTTCTGACCCGCAACACATGCAGGTGACTCTTCACATCAGTGTACTGACCCGCAACTCATGCTGGTGACTCTTCACACCTGTGTTCTGACCCGCAAAACATGCTGGTGACTCTTCACACCTGTGTGCTGACCCGCAACACATGCTGGTGACTCTTCACATCTGTGTTCTGACCTGCAAACCATGCTGGTGACTCTTCACATCTGTGTTCTGACCCGCAACACATGCTGGCGACTCTTCACACCTGTCTTCTGACCCGCAACTCATGCTGGTGACTCTTTGACCCGCAACACATGCTGGTGACTCTTCATACCTGTTTACTGACCCACAACACATGCTGGTGACTCTTCACATCTGTGTTCTGACCCGCAACTCATGCTGGTGACTCTTCACACCTGTGTTCTGACCCGCAACATATGCTGGTGACTCTTCACACCTTTGTGCTGACCCGCAACACATGCTGGTGACTCTTCACATCTGTGTTCTGACCCGCAAACCATGCTGGTGACTCTTCACATCTGTGTTCTGACCCGCAACACATGCTGGCGACTCTTCACACCTGTCTTCTGACCCGCAACTCATGCTGGTGACTCTTTGACCCGCAACACATGCTGGTGACTCTTCATACCTGTTTACTGACCCACAACACATGCTGGTGACTCTTCACATCTGTGTTCTGACCCGCAACACATGCTGGTGACTCTTCACACCTGTGTACTGACCCGCAACACATGCTGGCGACTCTTCATACCTGTTTACTGACCCACAACACATGCTGGTGACTCTTCACATCTGTGTTCTGACCCGCAACACATGCTGGTGACTCTTCACACCTGTGTACTGACCCGCAACACATGCTGGTGACCCTTCACACCTGTGTTCTGACCCGCCACACATGCTGTGTGACTCTTCACACCTGTGTTCTGACCCGCAACACATGCTGGTGACTCTTCACATCTGTGTTCTGACCCGCAACACATGCTGGTGATTCTTCACACCTGTGTACTGACCCGCAACACATGCTGGTGACCCTTCACACCTGTTTACTGACCCACAACACATGCTGGTGACTCTTCACATCTGTGTTCTGACCCGCAACACATGCTGGTGACTCTTCACACCTGTGTACTGACCCGCAACACATGCTGTGTGACTTTTCACATCTGTGTTCTGACCCGCAACACATGCTGGCGACTCTTCACACCTGTCTTCTGACCCGCAACTCATGCTGGTGACTCTTTGACCCGCAACTCATGCTGGTGACTCTTCACATCTGTGTTCTGACCCGCAACACATGCTGGTGACTCTTCACACCTGTGTTCTGACCCGCAACACATGCTGGTGACTCTTCACATATGTGTTCTGACCGGCAACTCATGCTGATGACTCTTCACACCTGTGTACTGACCCACAACACATGCTGGTGACGCTTCACATCTGTGTTCTGACCCGCAACACATGCTGGTGACTCTTCACATCTGTGTTCTGACCCGCAACTCATGCAGGTGACTCTTCACGTCTGTGTTCTGACCCGCAACTCATGCTGGTGACTCTTCACACCTGTGTTCTGACCCGCAACTCATGCTGGTGACTCTTCACATCTGTGTTCTGACCCGCAACACATGCTGGTGACTCTACACACCTGTGTACTGACCCGCAACACATGCTGGTGACTCTTCACACCTGTGTTCTGACCCGCAACACATGCTGGTGACTCTTCACATCTGTGTTTTGACCGGCAACTCATGCTGATGACTCTTCACACCTGTGTACTGACCCGCAACACATGCTGGTGACCCTTCACACCTGTGTTCTGACCCGCAACACATGCTGGTGACTCTTCACACCTGTGTTCTGACCCGCAACACATGCTGGTGACTCTTCACATATGTGTTCTGACCGGCAACTCATGCTGATGACTCTTCACACCTGTGTACTGACCCACAACACATGCTGGTGACGCTTCACATCTGTGTTCTGACCCGCAACACATGCTGGTGACTCTTCACATCTGTGTTCTGACCCGCAACTCATGCAGGTGACTCTTCACGTCTGTGTTCTGACCCGCAACTCATGCTGGTGACTCTTCACACCTGTGTTCTGACCCGCAACTCATGCTGGTGACTCTTCACATCTGTGTTCTGACCCGCAACACATGCTGGTGACTCTACACACCTGTGTACTGACCCGCAACACATGCTGGTGACTCTTCACACCTGTGTTCTGACCCGCAACACATGCTGGTGACTCTTCACATCTGTGTTTTGACCGGCAACTCATGCTGATGACTCTTCACACCTGTGTACTGACCCACAACACATGCTGGTGACTCTTCACATCTGTGTTCTGACCCGCAACACATGCTGGTGACTCTTCACACCTGTGTTCTGACCCGCAACTCATGCTGGTGACTCTTTGACCCGCAACACATGCTGGTGACTTTTCACATCTGTGTTCTGACCCGCAACACATGCTCGTGACTTTTCACATCTGTGTTCTGACCCGCAACACATGCTGGTGACTTTTCACATCCGTGTTCTGACCCGCAACTCATGCTGGTGACTCTTCACACCTGTGTACTAACCCGCAACACATGCTGGTGACTCTTCACATCTGTTTACTGATCCGAAACACATGCTGGTGACTCTTCACATGTGTTCTGACCCGCTACACATGCTGGTGACACTTTACATCTGTGTACTGACCCGCAGCACATGCTGGTGACTCTTCACATGTGTTCTGACCCGCAACACCTGCTGGTGACTCTTCACATCTGTGTTCTGACCCGCAACTCATGCTGGTGACTCTTCACATGTGTTCTGACCCACAACACATGCTGGTGACACCTCACATCTGTGTTCTGACCCACAACTCATGCTGGTGACTCTTCACATCTGTGTTCTGACCCGCAACACATGCTGGTGACTCTTCACATCTGCGAACTGACCCGCAACTCATGCTGTTGACTCTTCACATTTGTTCTGACCCACAACACATGCTGGTGACACTTCACATCTGTGTACTGACCCGCAACACATGCTGGTGACGCTTCACATGTGTTCTGACCCGCAACACATGCTGTTGACTCTTCACATCTGTGTTCTGACCCGCAACTCATGCTGGTGACTCTTCACATGTGTTCTGACCCACAACACATGCTGGTGACACTTCACATCTGTGTTCTGACCCACAACTCATGCTGGTGACACTTCACATCTGTTTACTGACCCGCAACACATGCTGGTGACTCTTCACATGTGTTCTGACCCGCAACACATGCTGGTGACACTTCACATCTGTGTACTGACCCGCAACTCATGCTGGTGACTCTTGACATCTGTGTTCTGACCCGCAACACATGCAGGTGACTCTTCACACCTGTGTTCTGACCCCAACACATGCTGGTGACTCTTCATACCTGTGTTCTGACCCGCAACACATGCTGGTGACTCTTCACACCTGTGTACTGACCCGCAACACATGCTGGTGACTCTTCACATCTGTGTTCTGACCCGCAAACCATGCTGGTGACTCTTCACATCTGTGTTCTGACCCGCAACACATGCTGGCGACTCTTCACACCTGTCTTCTGACCCGCAACTCATGCTGGTGACTCTTTGACCCGCAACACATGCTGGTGACTCTTCATACCTGTTTACTGACCCACAACACATGCTGGTGACCCTTCACATCTGTGTTCTGACCCGCAACACATGCTGGTGACTCTTCACACCTGTGTACTGACCCGCAACACATGCTGTGTGACTCTTCACATCTGTGTTCTGACCCGCAACACATGCTGGCGACTCTTCACACCTGTCTTCTGACCCGCAACTCATGCTGGTGACTCTTTGACCCGCAACTCATGCTGGTGACTCTTCATACCTGTTTACTGACCCACAACACATGCTGGTGACTCTTCACATCTGTGTTCTGACCCGCAACACATGCTGGTGACTCTTCACACCTGTGTACTGACCCGCAACATATGCTGGTGACCCTTCACACCTGTGTTCTGACCCGCAACACATGCTGTGTGACTCTTCACACCTGTGTTCTGACCCGCAACACATGCTGGTGACTCTTCACATCTGTGTTCTGACCCGCAACACATGCTGGTGATCCTTCACACCTGTGTACTGACCCGCAACACATGCTGGTGACCCTTCACACCTGTGTTCTGACCCGCAACACATGCTGGTGACTCTTCACACCTGTGTTCTGACCCGCAACACATGCTGGTGACTCTTCACATATGTGTTCTGACCGGCAACTCATGCTGATGACTCTTCACACATGTGTACTGACCCACAACACATGCTGGTGACGCTTCACATCTGTGTTCTGACCCGCAACACATGCTGGTGACTCTTCACATCTGTGTTCTGACCCGCAACTCATGCAGGTGACTCTTCACGTCTGTGTTCTGACCCGCAACTCATGCTGGTGACTCTTCACACCTGTGTTCTGACCCGCAACTCATGCTGGTGACTCTTCACATCTGTGTTCTGACCCGCAACACATGCTGGTGACTCTACACACCTGTGTACTGACCCGCAACACATGCTGGTGACTCTTCACACCTGTGTTCTGACCCGCAACACATGCTGGTGACTCTTCACATCTGTGTTCTGACCGGCAACTCATGCTGATGACTCTTCACACCTGTGTACTGACCCACAACACATGCTGGTGGCTCTTCATATCTGTGTTCTGACCCGCAACACATGCTGGTGACTCTTCACACATGTGTACCGACGGGCAACACATGCTGCTGACTCTTCACACCTGTGTACTGACCCGCAACACATGCTGGTGACTCTTCACCTCTGTTTACTGACCCGCAACACATGCTGGTGACTCTTCACACCTGTGTACTGACCCGCAACACATGCTGGTGACTCTTCCCCTCTGTTTACTGACCCGCAACACATGCTGGTGACTCTTTACACCTGTGTTCTGACCCGCAACACATGCTGGTGAATCTTCACATCTGTGTTCTGACCCGCAGCACATGCTGGTGACGCTTCACATCTGTGTTCTGACCCGCAAACCATGCTGGTGACTCTTCACATCTGTGTTCTGACCCGCAACACATGCTGGTGACTCTTCACACCTGTGTTCTGACCCGCAACTCATGCTGGTGACTCTTTGACCCGCAACACATGCTGGTGACTTTTCACATCTGTGTTCTGACCCGCAACACATGCTCGTGACTTTTCACATCTGTGTTCTGACCCGCAACACATGCTGGTGACTCTTCACACCTGTGTTCTGACCCGCAACACGTGCTAGTGACTCTTCACAACTGTGTACTAACCCGCAACACATGCTGGTGACTCTTCACATCTGTTTACTGACCCGCAACACATGCTGGTGACTCTTCACATGTGTTCTGACCCGCTACACATGCTGGTGACACTTCACATCTGTGTACTGACCCGCAACACATGCTGGTGACTCTTCACATCTGTGTTCTGACCCGCAACTCATGCTGGTGACTCTTCACATGTGTTCTGACCCACAACACATGCTGGTGACACCTCACATCTGTGTTCTGACCCACAACTCATGCTGGTGACTCTTCACATCTGTGTTCTGACCCGCAACACATGCTGGTGACTCTTCACATCTGCGAACTGACCCGCAACTCATGCTGGTGACTCTTCACATGTGTTCTGACCCACAACACATGCTGGTGACACTTCACATCTGTGTACTGACCCGCAACACATGCTGGTGACGCTTCACATCTGTGTACTGACCCGCAACACATGCTGGTGACTCTTCACACATGTGTACCGACGGGCAATACATGCTGCTGACTCTTCACACCTGTGTACTGACCCGCAACACATGCTGGTGACTCTTCACACCTGTGTACTGACCCGCAACACATGCTGGTGACTCTTCACATCTGTGTTCTGACCCGCAACACATGCTGGTGACTCTTCACATCTGTTTACTGACCCGCAACTCATGCTGGTGACTCTTTACACCTGTGTTCTGACCCGCAACACATGCTGGTGAATCTTCACATCTGTGTTCTGACCCGCAGCACATGCTGGTGACGCTTCACATCTGTGTTCTGACCCGCAAACCATGCTGGTGACTCTTCACATCTGTGTTCTGACCCGCAACACATGCTGGTGACTCTTCACACCTGTGTTCTGACCCGCAACTCATGCTGGTGACTCTTTGACCCGCAACACATGCTGGTGACTTTTCACATCTGTGTTCTGACCCGCAACACATGCTGGTGACTTTTCACATCTGTGTTCTGACCCGCAACACATGCTCGTGACTTTTCACATCTGTGTTCTGACCCGCAACACATGCTGGTGACTCTTCACACCTGTGTTCTGACCCACAACACGTGCTAGTGACTCTTCACACCTGTGTTCTTACCCGCAACACATGCTTGTGACTTTTCACATCTGTGTTCTGACCCGCAACTCATGCTGGTGACTCTTCACACCTGTGTACTAACCCGCAACACATGCTGGTGACTCTTCACATCTGTTTACTGACCCGCAACACATGCTGGTGACTCTTCACATGTGTTCTGACCCGCTACACATGCTGGTGACACTTCACATCTGTGTACTGACCCGCAACACATGCTGGTGACTCTTCACATGTGTTCTGACCCGCAAACCATGCTGGTGACTCTTCACATCTGTGTTCTGACCCGCAACACATGCTGGTGACTCTTTACACCTGTGTTCTGACCCGCAACACATGCTGGTGAATCTTCACATCTGTGTTCTGACCTGCAGCACATGCTGGTGACGCTTCACATCTGTGTTCTGACCTGCAGCACATGCTGGTGACGCTTCACACCTGTGTTCTGACCCGCAACTCATGCTGGTGAATCTTCACATCTGTGTTCTGACCCGCAGCACATGCTGGTGACCCTTCACATCTGTGTTCTGACCCGCAACACATGCTGGTGACTCTTCACACCTGTGTTCTGACCCGCAACTCATGCTGGTGACTCTTTGACCCGCAACACATGCTCGTGACCTTTCACATCTGTATTCTGACCCGCAACACATGCTGGTGACTCTTCACACCTGTTTTCTGACCCGCAACACGTGCTAGTGACTCTTCACACCTGTGTTCTTACCCGCAACACATGCTGGTGACTTTTCACATCCGTGTTCTGACCCGCAACTCATGCTGGTGACTCTTCACACCTGTGTACTAACCCGCAACACATGCTGGTGACTCTTCACATCTGTTTACTGATCCGAAACACATGCTGGTGACTCTTCACATGTGTTCTGACCCGCTACACATGCTGGTGACACTTCACATCTGTGTACTGACCCGCAACACATGCTGGTGACTCTTCACATGTGTTCTGACCCGCAACACATGCTGGTGACTCTTCACATCTGTGTTCTGACCCGCAACTCATGCTGGTGACTCTTCACATGTGTTCTGACCCACAACACATGCTGGTGACTCTTCACATCTGTGTTCTGACCCGCAACACATGCTGGTGACTCTTCACACCTGTGTACTGACCCACAACACATGCTGTGTGACTTTTCACATCTGTGTTCTGACCCGCAACACATGCTGGCGACTCTTCACACCTGTCTTCTGACCCGCAACTCATGCTGGTGACTCTTTGACCCGCAACTCATGCTGGTGACTCTTCACACCTGTTTACTGACCCACAACACATGCTGGTGACTCTTCACATCTGTGTTCTGACCCGCAACACATGCTGGTGACTCTTCACACCTGTGTACTGACCCGCAACACATGCTGGTGACCCTTCACACCTGTGTTCTGACCCGCAACACATGCTGTGTGACTCTTCACACCTGTGTTCTGACCCGCAACACATGCTGGTGACTCTTCACATCTGTGTTCTGACCCGCAACACATGCTGGTGATTCTTCACACCTGTGTACTGACCCGCAACACATGCTGGTGACCCTTCACACCTGTTTACTGACCCACAACACATGCTGGTGACTCTTCACATCTGTGTTCTGACCCGCAACACATGCTGGTGACTCTTCACACCTGTGTACTGACCCGCAACACATGCTGTGTGACTTTTCACATCTGTGTTCTGACCCGCAACACATGCTGGCGACTCTTCACACCTGTCTTCTGACCCGCAACTCATGCTGGTGACTCTTTGACCCGCAACTCATGCTGGTGACTCTTCATACCTGTTTACTGACCCACAACACATGCTGGTGACTCTTCACATCTGTGTTCTGACCCGCAACACATGCTGGTGACTCTTCACACCTGTGTACTGACCCGCAACATATGCTGGTGACCCTTCACACCTGTGTTCTGACCCGCAACACATGCTGTGTGACTCTTCACACCTGTGTTCTGACCCGCAACACATGCTGGTGACTCTTCACATCTGTGTTCTGACCCGCAACACATGCTGGTGATCCTTCACACCTGTGTACTGACCCGCAACACATGCTGGTGACCCTTCACACCTGTGTTCTGACCCGCAACACATGCTGGTGACTCTTCACACCTGTGTTCTGACCCGCAACACATGCTGGTGACTCTTCACATATGTGTTCTGACCGGCAACTCATGCTGATGACTCTTCACACATGTGTACTGACCCACAACACATGCTGGTGACGCTTCACATCTGTGTTCTGACCCGCAACACATGCTGGTGACTCTTCACATCTGTGTTCTGACCCGCAACTCATGCAGGTGACTCTTCACGTCTGTGTTCTGACCCGCAACTCATGCTGGTGACTCTTCACACCTGTGTTCTGACCCGCAACTCATGCTGGTGACTCTTCACATCTGTGTTCTGACCCGCAACACATGCTGGTGACTCTACACACCTGTGTACTGACCCGCAACACATGCTGGTGACTCTTCACACCTGTGTTCTGACCCGCAACACATGCTGGTGACTCTTCACATCTGTGTTCTGACCGGCAACTCATGCTGATGACTCTTCACACCTGTGTACTGACCCACAACACATGCTGGTGGCTCTTCATATCTGTGTTCTGACCCGCAACACATGCTGGTGACTCTTCACACATGTGTACCGACGGGCAACACATGCTGCTGACTCTTCACACCTGTGTACTGACCCGCAACACATGCTGGTGACTCTTCACACCTGTGTACTGACCCGCAACACATGCTGGTGACTCTTCACCTCTGTTTACTGACCCGCAACACATGCTGGTGACTCTTCACACCTGTGTACTGACCCGCAACACATGCTGGTGACTCTTCCCCTCTGTTTACTGACCCGCAACACATGCTGGTGACTCTTTACACCTGTGTTCTGACCCGCAACACATGCTGGTGAATCTTCACATCTGTGTTCTGACCCGCAGCACATGCTGGTGACGCTTCACATCTGTGTTCTGACCCGCAAACCATGCTGGTGACTCTTCACATCTGTGTTCTGACCCGCAACACATGCTGGTGACTCTTCACACCTGTGTTCTGACCCGCAACTCATGCTGGTGACTCTTTGACCCGCAACACATGCTGGTGACTTTTCACATCTGTGTTCTGACCCGCAACACATGCTCGTGACTTTTCACATCTGTGTTCTGACCCGCAACACATGCTGGTGACTCTTCACACCTGTGTTCTGACCCGCAACACGTGCTAGTGACTCTTCACAACTGTGTACTAACCCGCAACACATGCTGGTGACTCTTCACATCTGTTTACTGACCCGCAACACATGCTGGTGACTCTTCACATGTGTTCTGACCCGCTACACATGCTGGTGACACTTCACATCTGTGTACTGACCCGCAACACATGCTGGTGACTCTTCACATCTGTGTTCTGACCCGCAACTCATGCTGGTGACTCTTCACATGTGTTCTGACCCACAACACATGCTGGTGACACCTCACATCTGTGTTCTGACCCACAACTCATGCTGGTGACTCTTCACATCTGTGTTCTGACCCGCAACACATGCTGGTGACTTTTCACATCTGCGAACTGACCCGCAACTCATGCTGGTGACTCTTCACATGTGTTCTGACCCACAACACATGCTGGTGACACTTCACATCTGTGTACTGACCCGCAACACATGCTGGTGACGCTTCACATCTGTGTACTGACCCGCAACACATGCTGGTGACTCTTCACACATGTGTACCGACGGGCAATACATGCTGCTGACTCTTCACACCTGTGTACTGACCCGCAACACATGCTGGTGACTCTTCACACCTGTGTACTGACCCGCAACACATGCTGGTGACTCTTCACATCTGTTTACTGACCCGCAACTCATGCTGGTGACTCTTTACACCTGTGTTCTGACCCGCAACACATGCTGGTGAATCTTCACATCTGTGTTCTGACCCGCAGCACATGCTGGTGACGCTTCACATCTGTGTTCTGACCCGCAAACCATGCTGGTGACTCTTCACATCTGTGTTCTGACCCGCAACACATGCTGGTGACTCTTCACACCTGTGTTCTGACCCGCAACTCATGCTGGTGACTCTTTGACCCGCAACACATGCTGGTGACTTTTCACATCTGTGTTCTGACCCGCAACACATGCTGGTGACTTTTCACATCTGTGTTCTGACCCGCAACACATGCTCGTGACTTTTCACATCTGTGTTCTGACCCGCAACACATGCTGGTGACTCTTCACACCTGTGTTCTGACCCACAACACGTGCTAGTGACTCTTCACACCTGTGTTCTTACCCGCAACACATGCTTGTGACTTTTCACATCTGTGTTCTGACCCGCAACTCATGCTGGTGACTCTTCACACCTGTGTACTAACCCGCAACACATGCTGGTGACTCTTCACATCTGTTTACTGACCCGCAACACATGCTGGTGACTCTTCACATGTGTTCTGACCCGCTACACATGCTGGTGACACTTCACATCTGTGTACTGACCCGCAACACATGCTGGTGACTCTTCACATGTGTTCTGACCCGCAAACCATGCTGGTGACTCTTCACATCTGTGTTCTGACCCGCAACACATGCTGGTGACTCTTTACACCTGTGTTCTGACCCGCAACACATGCTGGTGAATCTTCACATCTGTGTTCTGACCTGCAGCACATGCTGGTGACGCTTCACATCTGTGTTCTGACCCGCAACACATGCTGGTGACTCTTCACACCTGTGTTCTGACCCGCAACTCATGCTGGTGAATCTTCACATCTGTGTTCTGACCCGCAGCACATGCTGGTGACTCTTCACATCTGTGTTCTGACCCGCAACACATGCTGGTGACTCTTCACACCTGTGTTCTGACCCGCAACTCATGCTGGTGACTCTTTGACCCGCAACACATGCTCGTGACCTTTCACATCTGTATTCTGACCCGCAACACATGCTGGTGACTCTTCACACCTGTTTTCTGACCCGCAACACGTGCTAGTGACTCTTCACACCTGTGTTCTTACCCGCAACACATGCTGGTGACTTTTCACATCCGTGTTCTGACCCGCAACTCATGCTGGTGACTCTTCACACCTGTGTACTAACCCGCAACACATGCTGGTGACTCTTCACATCTGTTTACTGATCCGAAACACATGCTGGTGACTCTTCACATGTGTTCTGACCCGCTACACATGCTGGTGACACTTCACATCTGTGTACTGACCCGCAACACATGCTGGTGACTCTTCACATGTGTTCTGACCCGCAACACATGCTGGTGACTCTTCACATCTGTGTTCTGACCCGCAACTCATGCTGGTGACTCTTCACATGTGTTCTGACCCACAACACATGCTGGTGACACCTCACATCTGTGTTCTGACCCACAACTCATGCTGGTGACTCTTCACATCTGTGTTCTGACCCGCAACACATGCTGGTGACTCTTCACATCTGCGAACTGACCTGCAACTCATGCTGGTGACTCTTCACATTTGTTCTGACCCACAACACATGCTGGTGACACTTCACATCTGTGTACTGACC
This sequence comes from Lampris incognitus, assembly GCF_029633865.1. Taxonomy (NCBI): domain Eukaryota; kingdom Metazoa; phylum Chordata; class Actinopteri; order Lampriformes; family Lampridae; genus Lampris; species Lampris incognitus. Next base: position 59,638,937 of record NC_079218.1, on the reverse strand, counting down.
CGCAACACATGCTGGTGACGCTTCACATGTGTTCTGACCCGCAACACATGCTGGTGACTCTTCACATCTGTGTTCTGACCCGCAACTCATGCTGGTGACTCTTCACATGTGTTCTGACCCACAACACATGCTGGTGACACTTCACATCTGTGTTCTGACCCACAACTCATGCTGGTGACTCTTCACATCTGTTTACTGACCCGCAACACATGCTGGTGACACTTCACATCTGTGTACTGACCCGCAACTCATGCTGGTGACTCTTGACATCTGTGTTCTGACCCGCAACACATGCAGGTGACTCTTCACATCAGTGTACTGACCCGCAACTCATGCTGGTGACTCTTCACACCTGTGTTCTGACCCGCAACACATGCTGGTGACTCTTCACATCTGTGTTCTGACCCGCAACACATGCTGGTGACTCTTTACACCTGTGTTCTGACCCGCAACACATGCTGGTGAATCTTCACATCTGTGTTCTGACCTGCAGCACATGCTGGTGACGCTTCACATCTGTGTTCTGACCCGCAACACATGCTGGTGACTCTTCACACCTGTGTTCTGACCCGCAACTCATGCTGGTGAATCTTCACATCTGTGTTCTGACCCGCAGCACATGCTGGTGACTCTTCACATCTGTGTTCTGACCCGCAACACATGCTGGTGACTCTTCACACCTGTGTTCTGACCCGCAACTCATGCTGGTGACTCTTTGACCCGCAACACATGCTCGTGACCTTTCACATCTGTATTCTGACCCGCAACACATGCTGGTGACTCTTCACACCTGTTTTCTGACCCGCAACACGTGCTAGTGACTCTTCACACCTGTGTTCTTACCCGCAACACATGCTGGTGACTTTTCACATCCGTGTTCTGACCCGCAACTCATGCTGGTGACTCTTCACACCTGTGTACTAACCCGCAACACATGCTGGTGACTCTTCACATCTGTTTACTGATCCGAAACACATGCTGGTGACTCTTCACATGTGTTCTGACCCGCTACACATGCTGGTGACACTTCACATCTGTGTACTGACCCGCAACACATGCTGGTGACTCTTCACATGTGTTCTGACCCGCAACACATGCTGGTGACTCTTCACATCTGTGTTCTGACCCGCAACTCATGCTGGTGACTCTTCACATGTGTTCTGACCCACAACACATGCTGGTGACACCTCACATCTGTGTTCTGACCCACAACTCATGCTGGTGACTCTTCACATCTGTGTTCTGACCCGCAACACATGCTGGTGACTCTTCACATTTGTTCTGACCCACAACACATGCTGGTGACACTTCACATCTGTGTACTGACCCGCAACACATGCTGGTGACGCTTCACATGTGTTCTGACCCGCAACACATGCTGGTGACTCTTCACATCTGTGTTCTGACCCGCAACTCATGCTGGTGACTCTTCACATGTGTTCTGACCCACAACACATGCTGGTGACACTTCACATCTGTGTTCTGACCCACAACTCATGCTGGTGACTCTTCACATCTGTTTACTGACCCGCAACACATGCTGGTGACACTTCACATCTGTGTACTGACCCGCAACTCATGCTGGTGACTCTTGACATCTGTGTTCTGACCCGCAACACATGCAGGTGACTCTTCACATCAGTGTACTGACCCGCAACTCATGCTGGTGACTCTTCACACCTGTGTTCTGACCCGCAACACATGCTGGTGACTCTTCACACCTGTGTACTGACCCGCAACACATGCTGGTGACTCTTCACATCTGTGTTCTGACCCGCAAACCATGCTGGTGACTCTTCACATCTGTGTTCTGACCCGCAACACATGCTGGCGACTCTTCACACCTGTCTTCTGACCCGCAACTCATGCTGGTGACTCTTTGACCCGCAACACATGCTGGTGACTCTTCATACCTGTTTACTGACCCACAACACATGCTGGTGACTCTTCACATCTGTGTTCTGACCCGCAACACATGCTGGTGACTCTTCACACCTGTGTACTGACCCGCAACACATGCTGTGTGACTTTTCACATCTGTGTTCTGACCCGCAACACATGCTGGCGACTCTTCACACCTGTCTTCTGACCCGCAACTCATGCTGGTGACTCTTTGACCCGCAACTCATGCTGGTGACTCTTCACACCTGTTTACTGACCCACAACACATGCTGGTGACTCTTCACATCTGTGTTCTGACCCGCAACACATGCTGGTGACTCTTCACACCTGTGTACTGACCCGCAACACATGCTGGTGACCCTTCACACCTGTGTTCTGACCCGCAACACATGCTGTGTGACTCTTCACACCTGTGTTCTGACCCGCAACACATGCTGGTGACTCTTCACATCTGTGTTCTGACCCGCAACACATGCTGGTGATTCTTCACACCTGTGTACTGACCCGCAACACATGCTGGTGACCCTTCACACCTGTTTACTGACCCACAACACATGCTGGTGACTCTTCACATCTGTGTTCTGACCCGCAACACATGCTGGTGACTCTTCACACCTGTGTACTGACCCGCAACACATGCTGTGTGACTTTTCACATCTGTGTTCTGACCCGCAACACATGCTGGCGACTCTTCACACCTGTCTTCTGACCCGCAACTCATGCTGGTGACTCTTTGACCCGCAACTCATGCTGGTGACTCTTCATACCTGTTTACTGACCCACAACACATGCTGGTGACTCTTCACATCTGTGTTCTGACCCGCAACACATGCTGGTGACTCTTCACACCTGTGTACTGACCCGCAACATATGCTGGTGACCCTTCACACCTGTGTTCTGACCCGCAACACATGCTGTGTGACTCTTCACACCTGTGTTCTGACCCGCAACACATGCTGGTGACTCTTCACATCTGTGTTCTGACCCGCAACACATGCTGGTGATCCTTCACACCTGTGTACTGACCCGCAACACATGCTGGTGACCCTTCACACCTGTGTTCTGACCCGCAACACATGCTGGTGACTCTTCACACCTGTGTTCTGACCCGCAACACATGCTGGTGACTCTTCACATATGTGTTCTGACCGGCAACTCATGCTGATGACTCTTCACACATGTGTACTGACCCACAACACATGCTGGTGACGCTTCACATCTGTGTTCTGACCCGCAACACATGCTGGTGACTCTTCACATCTGTGTTCTGACCCGCAACTCATGCAGGTGACTCTTCACGTCTGTGTTCTGACCCGCAACTCATGCTGGTGACTCTTCACACCTGTGTTCTGACCCGCAACTCATGCTGGTGACTCTTCACATCTGTGTTCTGACCCGCAACACATGCTGGTGACTCTACACACCTGTGTACTGACCCGCAACACATGCTGGTGACTCTTCACACCTGTGTTCTGACCCGCAACACATGCTGGTGACTCTTCACATATGTGTTCTGACCGGCAACTCATGCTGATGACTCTTCACACATGTGTACTGACCCACAACACATGCTGGTGACGCTTCACATCTGTGTTCTGACCCGCAACACATGCTGGTGACTCTTCACATCTGTGTTCTGACCCGCAACACATGCTGCTGACTCTTCACACCTGTGTACTGACCCGCAACACATGCTGGTGACTCTTCACACCTGTGTACTGACCCGCAACACATGCTGGTGACTCTTCACCTCTGTTTACTGACCCGCAACACATGCTGGTGACTCTTCACACCTGTGTACTGACCCGCAACACATGCTGGTGACTCTTCCCCTCTGTTTACTGACCCGCAACACATGCTGGTGACTCTTTACACCTGTGTTCTGACCCGCAACACATGCTGGTGAATCTTCACATCTGTGTTCTGACCCGCAGCACATGCTGGTGACGCTTCACATCTGTGTTCTGACCCGCAAACCATGCTGGTGACTCTTCACATCTGTGTTCTGACCCGCAACACATGCTGGTGACTCTTCACACCTGTGTTCTGACCCGCAACTCATGCTGGTGACTCTTTGACCCGCAACACATGCTGGTGACTTTTCACATCTGTGTTCTGACCCGCAACACATGCTCGTGACTTTTCACATCTGTGTTCTGACCCGCAACACATGCTGGTGACTCTTCACACCTGTGTTCTGACCCGCAACACGTGCTAGTGACTCTTCACAACTGTGTACTAACCCGCAACACATGCTGGTGACTCTTCACATCTGTTTACTGACCCGCAACACATGCTGGTGACTCTTCACATGTGTTCTGACCCGCTACACATGCTGGTGACACTTCACATCTGTGTACTGACCCGCAACACATGCTGGTGACTCTTCACATCTGTGTTCTGACCCGCAACTCATGCTGGTGACTCTTCACATGTGTTCTGACCCACAACACATGCTGGTGACACCTCACATCTGTGTTCTGACCCACAACTCATGCTGGTGACTCTTCACATCTGTGTTCTGACCCGCAACACATGCTGGTGACTCTTCACATCTGCGAACTGACCCGCAACTCATGCTGGTGACTCTTCACATGTGTTCTGACCCACAACACATGCTGGTGACACTTCACATCTGTGTACTGACCCGCAACACATGCTGGTGACGCTTCACATCTGTGTACTGACCCGCAACACATGCTGGTGACTCTTCACACATGTGTACCGACGGGCAATACATGCTGCTGACTCTTCACACCTGTGTACTGACCCGCAACACATGCTGGTGACTCTTCACACCTGTGTACTGACCCGCAACACATGCTGGTGACTCTTCACATCTGTTTACTGACCCGCAACTCATGCTGGTGACTCTTTACACCTGTGTTCTGACCCGCAACACATGCTGGTGAATCTTCACATCTGTGTTCTGACCCGCAGCACATGCTGGTGACGCTTCACATCTGTGTTCTGACCCGCAAACCATGCTGGTGACTCTTCACATCTGTGTTCTGACCCGCAACACATGCTGGTGACTCTTCACACCTGTGTTCTGACCCGCAACTCATGCTGGTGACTCTTTGACCCGCAACACATGCTGGTGACTTTTCACATCTGTGTTCTGACCCGCAACACATGCTGGTGACTTTTCACATCTGTGTTCTGACCCGCAACACATGCTCGTGACTTTTCACATCTGTGTTCTGACCCGCAACACATGCTGGTGACTCTTCACACCTGTGTTCTGACCCACAACACGTGCTAGTGACTCTTCACACCTGTGTTCTTACCCGCAACACATGCTTGTGACTTTTCACATCTGTGTTCTGACCCGCAACTCATGCTGGTGACTCTTCACACCTGTGTACTAACCCGCAACACATGCTGGTGACTCTTCACATCTGTTTACTGACCCGCAACACATGCTGGTGACTCTTCACATGTGTTCTGACCCGCTACACATGCTGGTGACACTTCACATCTGTGTACTGACCCGCAACACATGCTGGTGACTCTTCACATGTGTTCTGACCCGCAAACCATGCTGGTGACTCTTCACATCTGTGTTCTGACCCGCAACACATGCTGGTGACTCTTTACACCTGTGTTCTGACCCGCAACACATGCTGGTGAATCTTCACATCTGTGTTCTGACCTGCAGCACATGCTGGTGACGCTTCACATCTGTGTTCTGACCCGCAACACATGCTGGTGACTCTTCACACCTGTGTTCTGACCCGCAACTCATGCTGGTGAATCTTCACATCTGTGTTCTGACCCGCAGCACATGCTGGTGACTCTTCACATCTGTGTTCTGACCCGCAACACATGCTGGTGACTCTTCACACCTGTGTTCTGACCCGCAACTCATGCTGGTGACTCTTTGACCCGCAACACATGCTCGTGACCTTTCACATCTGTATTCTGACCCGCAACACATGCTGGTGACTCTTCACACCTGTTTTCTGACCCGCAACACGTGCTAGTGACTCTTCACACCTGTGTTCTTACCCGCAACACATGCTGGTGACTTTTCACATCCGTGTTCTGACCCGCAACTCATGCTGGTGACTCTTCACACCTGTGTACTAACCCGCAACACATGCTGGTGACTCTTCACATCTGTTTACTGATCCGAAACACATGCTGGTGACTCTTCACATGTGTTCTGACCCGCTACACATGCTGGTGACACTTCACATCTGTGTACTGACCCGCAACACATGCTGGTGACTCTTCACATGTGTTCTGACCCGCAACACATGCTGGTGACTCTTCACATCTGTGTTCTGACCCGCAACTCATGCTGGTGACTCTTCACATGTGTTCTGACCCACAACACATGCTGGTGACACCTCACATCTGTGTTCTGACCCACAACTCATGCTGGTGACTCTTCACATCTGTGTTCTGACCCGCAACACATGCTGGTGACTCTTCACATCTGCGAACTGACCTGCAACTCATGCTGGTGACTCTTCACATTTGTTCTGACCCACAACACATGCTGGTGACACTTCACATCTGTGTACTGACCCGCAACACATGCTGGTGACGCTTCACATGTGTTCTGACCCGCAACACATGCTGGTGACTCTTCACATCTGTGTTCTGACCCGCAACTCATGCTGGTGACTCTTCACATGTGTTCTGACCCACAACACATGCTGGTGACACTTCACATCTGTGTTCTGACCCACAACTCATGCTGGTGACTCTTCACATCTGTTTACTGACCCGCAACACATGCTGGTGACACTTCACATCTGTGTACTGACCCGCAACTCATGCTGGTGACTCTTGACATCTGTGTTCTGACCCGCAACACATGCAGGTGACTCTTCACATCAGTGTACTGACCCGCAACTCATGCTGGTGACTCTTCACACCTGTGTTCTGACCCGCAACACATGCTGGTGACTCTTCACACCTGTGTACTGACCCGCAACACATGCTAGTGACTCTTCACATCTGTGTTCTGACCCGCAAACCATGCTGGTGACTCTTCACATCTGTGTTCTGACCCGCAACACATGCTGGCGACTCTTCACACCTGTCTTCTGACCCGCAACTCATGCTGGTGACTCTTTGACCCGCAACACATGCTGGTGACTCTTCATACCTGTTTACTGACCCACAACACATGCTGGTGACTCTTCACATCTGTGTTCTGACCCGCAACACATGCTGGTGACTCTTCACACCTGTGTACTGACCCGCAACACATGCTGTGTGACTTTTCACATCTGTGTTCTGACCCGCAACACATGCTGGCGACTCTTCACACCTGTCTTCTGACCCGCAACTCATGCTGGTGACTCTTTGACCCGCAACTCATGCTGGTGACTCTTCACACCTGTTTACTGACCCACAACACATGCTGGTGACTCTTCACATCTGTGTTCTGACCCGCAACACATGCTGGTGACTCTTCACACCTGTGTACTGACCCGCAACACATGCTGGTGACCCTTCACACCTGTGTTCTGACCCGCAACACATGCTGTGTGACTCTTCACACCTGTGTTCTGACCCGCAACACATGCTGGTGACTCTTCACATCTGTGTTCTGACCCGCAACACATGCTGGTGATTCTTCACACCTGTGTACTGACCCGCAACACATGCTGGTGACCCTTCACACCTGTTTACTGACCCACAACACATGCTGGTGACTCTTCACATCTGTGTTCTGACCCGCAACACATGCTGGTGACTCTTCACACCTGTGTACTGACCCGCAACACATGCTGTGTGACTTTTCACATCTGTGTTCTGACCCGCAACACATGCTGGCGACTCTTCACACCTGTCTTCTGACCCGCAACTCATGCTGGTGACTCTTTGACCCGCAACTCATGCTGGTGACTCTTCATACCTGTTTACTGACCCACAACACATGCTGGTGACTCTTCACATCTGTGTTCTGACCCGCAACACATGCTGGTGACTCTTCACACCTGTGTACTGACCCGCAACACATGCTGGTGACCCTTCACACCTGTGTTCTGACCCGCAACACATGCTGTGTGACTCTTCACACCTGTGTTCTGACCCGCAACACATGCTGGTGACTCTTCACATCTGTGTTCTGACCCGCAACACATGCTGGTGATTCTTCACACCTGTGTACTGACCCGCAACACATGCTGGTGACCCTTCACACCTGTGTTCTGACCCGCAACACATGCAGGTGACTCTTCACACCTGTGTTCTGACCCGCAACACATGCTGGTGACTCTTCACATATGTGTTCTGACCGGCAACTCATGCTGATGACTCTTCACACCTGTGTACTGACCCACAACACATGCTGGTGACGCTTCACATCTGTGTTCTGACCCGCAACACATGCTGGTGACTCTTCACATCTGTGTTCTGACCCGCAACTCATGCAGGTGACTCTTCACGTCTGTGTTCTGACCCGCAACTCATGCTGGTGACTCTTCACACCTGTGTTCTGACCCGCAACTCATGCTGGTGACTCTTCACATCTGTGTTCTGACCCGCAACACATGCTGGTGACTCTACACACCTGTGTACTGACCCGCAACACATGCTGGTGACTCTTCACAATTGTGTTCTGACCCGCAACACATGCTGGTGACTCTTCACATCTGTGTTCTGACCGGCAACTCATGCTGATGACTCTTCACACCTGTATACTGACCCACAACACATGCTGGTGACTCTTCACATCTGTGTTCTGACCCGCAACACATGCTGGTGACTCTTCACACCTGTGTTCTGACCCGCAACTCATGCTGGTGACTCTTTGACCCGCAACACATGCTGGTGACTTTTCACATCTGTGTTCTGACCCGCAACACATGCTCGTGACTTTTCACATCTGTGTTCTGACCCGCAACACATGCTGGTGACTTTTCACATCCGTGTTCTGACCCGCAACTCATGCTGGTGACTCTTCACACCTGTGTACTAACCCGCAACACATGCTGGTGACTCTTCACATCTGTTTACTGATCCGAAACACATGCTGGTGACTCTTCACATGTGTTCTGACCCACAACTCATGCTGGTGACTCTTCACATCTGTGTTCTGACCCGCAACACATGCTGGTGACTCTTCACATCTGCGAACTGACCTGCAACTCATGCTGGTGACTCTTCACATTTGTTCTGACCCACAACACATGCTGGTGACACTTCACATCTGTGTACTGACCCGCAACACATGCTGGTGACGCTTCACATGTGTTCTGACCCGCAACACATGCTGGTGACTCTTCACATCTGTGTTCTGACCCGCAACTCATGCTGGTGACTCTTCGCATGTGTTCTGACCCACAACACATGCTGGTGACACTTCACATCTGTGTTCTGACCCACAACTCATGCTGGTGACTCTTCACATCTGTTTACTGACCCGCAACACATGCTGGTGACTCTTCACATGTGTTCTGACCCGCAACACATGCTGGTGACACTTCACATCTGTTTACTGACCCGCAACTCATGCTGGTGACTCTTGACATCTGTGTTCTGACCCGCAACACATGCTGGTGACTCTTCACACCTGTGTACTGACCCGCAACACATGCTGGTGACTCTTCACATCTGTGTTCTGACCCGCAAACCATGCTGGTGACTCTTCACATCTGTGTTCTGACCCGCAACACATGCTGGCGACTCTTCACACCTGTCTTCTGACCCGCAACTCATGCTGGTGACTCTTTGACCCGCAACACATGCTGGTGACTCTTCATACCTGTTTACTGACCCACAACACATGCTGGTGACTCTTCACATCTGTGTTCTGACCCGCAACACATGCTGGTGACTCTTCACACCTGTGTAATGACCCGCAACACATGCTGTGTGACTTTTCACATCTGTGTTCTGACCCGCAACACATGCTGGCGACTCTTCACACCTGTCTTCTGACCCGCAACTCATGCTGGTGACTCTTTGACCCGCAACTCATGCTGGTGACTCTTCATACCTGTTTACTGACCCACAACACATGCTGGTGACTCTTCACATCTGTGTTCTGACCCACAACACATGCTGGTGACTCTTCACACCTGTGTACTGACCCGCAACACATGCTGGTGACCCTTCACACCTGTGTTCTGACCCGCAACACATGCTGTGTGACTCTTCACACCTGTGTTCTGACCCGCAACACATGCTGGTGACTCTTCACATCTGTGTTCTGACCCGCAACACATGCTGGTGATTCTTCACACCTGTGTACTGACCAGCAACACATGCTGGTGACCCTTCACACCTGTGTTCTGACCCGCAACACATGCTGGTGACTCTTCACACCTGTGTTCTGACCCGCAACACATGCTGGTGACTCTTCACATATGTGTTCTGACCGGCAACTCATGCTGATGACTCTTCACACTTGTGTACTGACCCACAACACATGCTGGTGACGCTTCACATCTGTGTTCTGACCCGCAACACATGCTGGTGACTCTTCACATCTGTGTTCTGACCCGCAACTCATGCAGGTGACTCTTCACGTCTGTGTTCTGACCCGCAACTCATGCTGGTGACTCTTCACACCTGTGTTCTGACCCGCAACTCATGCTGGTGACTCTTCACATCTGTGTTCTGACCCGCAACACATGCTGGTGACTCTTCACATGTGTTCTGACCCACAACACATGCTGGTGACACTTCACATCTGTGTTCTGACCCACAACTCATGCTGGTGACTCTTCACATCTGTTTACTGACCCGCAACACATGCTGGTGACTCTTCACATGTGTTCTGACCCGCAACACATGCTGGTGACACTTCACATCTGTGTACTGACCCGCAACTCATGCTGGTGACTCTTGACATCTGTGTTCTGACCCGCAACACATGCTGGTGACTCTTCACACCTGTGTACTGACCCGCAACACATGCTGGTGACTCTTCACATCTGTGTTCTGACCCGCAAACCATGCTGGTGACTCTTCACATCTGTGTTCTGACCCGCAACACATGCTGGCGACTCTTCACACCTGTCTTCTGACCCGCAACTCATGCTGGTGACTCTTTGACCCGCAACACATGCTGGTGACTCTTCATACCTGTTTACTGACCCACAACACATGCTGGTGACTCTTCACATCTGTGTTCTGACCCGCAACACATGCTGGTGACTCTTCACACCTGTGTACTGACCCGCAACACATGCTGTGTGACTTTTCACATCTGTGTTCTGACCCGCAACACATGCTGGCGACTCTTCACACCTGTCTTCTGACCCGCAACTCATGCTGGTGACTCTTTTACCCGCAACTCATGCTGGTGACTCTTCATACCTGTTTACTGACCCACAACACATGCTGGTGACTCTTCACATCTGTGTTCTGACCCACAACACATGCTGGTGACTCTTCACACCTGTGTACTGACCCGCAACACATGCTGGTGACCCTTCACACCTGTGTTCTGACCCGCAACACATGCTGTGTGACTCTTCACACCTGTGTTCTGACCCGCAACACATGCTGGTGACTCTTCACATCTGTGTTCTGACCCGCAACACATGCTGGTGATTCTTCACACCTGTGTACTGACCCGCAACACATGCTGGTGACCCTTCACACCTGTGTTCTGACCCGCAACACATGCTGGTGACTCTTCACACCTGTGTTCTGACCCGCAACACATGCTGGTGACTCTTCACATATGTGTTCTGACCGGCAACACATGCTGATGACTCTTCACACTTGTGTACTGACCGACAACACATGCTGGTGACGCTTCACATCTGTGTTCTGACCCGCAACACATGCTGGTGACTCTTCACATCTGTGTTCTGACCCGCAACTCATGCAGGTGACTCTTCACGTCTGTGTTCTGACCCGCAACTCATGCTGGTGACTCTTCACACCTGTGTTCTGACCCGCAACTCATGCTGGTGACTCTTCACATCTGTGTTCTGACCCGCAACACATGCTGGTGACTCTACACACCTGTGTACTGACCCGCAACACATGCTGGTGACTCTTCACACCTGTGTTCTGACCCGCAACACATGCTGGTGACTCTTCACATCTGTGTTCTGACCGGCAACTCATGCTGATGACTCTTCACACCTGTGTACTGACCCACAACACATGCTGGTGACTCTTCACATCTGTGTTCTGACCCGCAACACATGCTGGTGACTCTTCACACCTGTGTTCTGACCCTCAACTCATGCTGGTGACTCTTTGACCCGCAACACATGCTGGTGACTTTTCACATCTGTGTTCTGACCCGCAACACATGCTCGTGACTTTTCACATCTGTGTTCTGACCCGCAACACATGCTGGTGACTTTTCACATCCGTGTTCTGACCCGCAACTCATGCTGGTGACTCTTCACACCTGTGTACTAACCCGCAACACATGCTGGTGACTCTTCACATCTGTTTACTGATCCGAAACACATGCTGGTGACTCTTCACATGTGTTCTGACCCGCTACACATGCTGGTGACACTTCACATCTGTGTACTGACCCGCAACACATGCTGGTGACTCTTCACATGTGTTCTGACCCGCAACACATGCTGGTGACTCTTCACATCTGTGTTCTGACCCGCAACTCATGCTGGTGACTCTTCACATGTGTTCTGACCCACAACACATGCTGGTGACACCTCACATCTGTGTTCTGACCCACAACTCATGCTGGTGACTCTTCACATCTGTGTTCTGACCCGCAACACATGCTGGTGACTCTTCACATCTGCGAACTGACCCGCAACTCATGCTGGTGACTCTTCACATTTGTTCTGACCCACAACACATGCTGGTGACACTTCACATCTGTGTACTGACCCGCAACACATGCTGGTGACCCTTCACACCTGTTTACTGACCCACAACACATGCTGGTGACTCTTCACATCTGTGTTCTGACCCGCAACACATGCTGTTGACTCTTCACACCTGTGTACTGACCCGCAACACATGCTGTGTGACTTTTCACATCTGTGTTCTGACCCGCAACACATGCTGGCGACTCTTCACACCTGTCTTCTGACCCGCAACTCATGCTGGTGACTCTTTGACCCGCAACTCATGCTGGTGACTCTTCATACCTGTTTAGTGACCCACAACACATGCTGGTGACTCTTCACATCTGTGTTCTGACCCGCAACACATGCTGGTGACTCTTCACACCTGTGTACTGACCCGCAACACATGCTGGTGACCCTTCACACCTGTGTTCTGACCCGCAACACATGCTGTGTGACTCTTCACACCTGTGTTCTGACCCGCAACACATGCTGGTGACTCTTCACATCTGTGTTCTGACCCGCAACACATGCTGGTGATTCTTCACACCTGTGTACTGACCCGCAACACATGCTGGTGACCCTTCACACCTGTGTTCTGACCCGCAACACATGCTGGTGACTCTTCACACCTGTGTTCTGACCCGCAACACATGCTGGTGACTCTTCACATATGTGTTCTGACCGGCAACTCATGCTGATGACTCTTCACACCTGTGTACTGACCCAAAACACATGCTGGTGACGCTTCACATCTGTGTTCTGACCCGCAACACATGCTGGTGACTCTTCACATCTGTGTTCTGACCCGCAACTCATGCAGGTGACTCTTCACGTCTGTGTTTTGACCCGCAACTCATGCCGGTGACTCTTCACACCTGTGTTCTGACCCGCAACTCATGCTGGTGACTCTTCACATCTGTGTTCTGACCCGCAACACATGCTGGTGACTCTACACACCTGTGTACTGACCCGCAACACATGCTGGTGACTCTTCACACCTGTGTTCTGACCCGCAACACATGCTGGTGACTCTTCACATCTGTGTTCTGACCGGCAACTCATGCTGATGACTCTTCACACCTGTGTACTGACCCACAACACATGCTGGTGACTCTTCACATCTGTGTTCTGACCCGCAACACATGCTGGTGACTCTTCACACCTGTGTTCTGACCCGCAACTCATGCTGGTGACTCTTTGACCCGCAACACATGCTGGTGACTTTTCACATCTGTGTTCTGACCCGCAACACATGCTCGTGACTTTTCACATCTGTGTTCTGACCCGCAACACATGCTGGTGACTTTTCACATCCGTGTTCTGACCCGCAACTCATGCTGGTGACTCTTCACACCTGTGTACTAACCCGCAACACATGCTGGTGACTCTTCACATCTGTTTACTGATCCGAAACACATGCTGGTGACTCTTCACATGTGTTCTGACCCGCTACACATGCTGGTGACACTTCACATCTGTGTGCTGACCCGCAACACATGCTGGTGACTCTTCACATCTGTGTTCTGACCCGCAACTCATGCTGGTGACTCTTCACATGTGTTCTGACCCACAACACATGCTGGTGACACCTCACATCTGTGTTCTGACCCACAACTCATGCTGGTGACTCTTCACATCTGTGTTCTGACCCGCAACACATGCTGGTGACTCTTCACATCTGCGAACTGACCCGCAACTCATGCTGTTGACTCTTCACATTTGTTCTGACCCACAACACATGCTGGTGACACTTCACATCTGTGTACTGACCCGCAACACATGCTGGTGACGCTTCACATGTGTTCTGACCCGCAACACATGCTGGTGACTTTTCACATCTGTGTTCTGACCCGCAACTCATGCTGGTGACTCTTCACATGTGTTCTGACCCACAACACATGCTGGTGACACTTCACATCTGTGTTCTGACCCACAACTCATGCTGGTGACACTTCACATCTGTTTACTGACCCGCAACACATGCTGGTGACTCTTCACATGTGTTCTGACCCGCAACACATGCTGGTGACACTTCACATCTGTGTACTGACCCGCAACTCATGCTGGTGACTCTTGACATCTGTGTTCTGACCCGCAACACATGCAGGTGACTCTTCACATCAGTGTACTGACCCGCAACTCATGCTGGTGACTCTTCACACCTGTGTTCTGACCCCAACACATGCTGGTGACTCTTCATACCTGTGTTCTGACCCGCAACACATGCTGGTGACTCTTCACACCTGTGTACTGACCCGCAACACATGCTGGTGACTCTTCACATCTGTGTTCTGACCCGCAAACCATGCTGGTGACTCTTCACATCTGTGTTCTGACCCGCAACTCATGCTGGTGACTCTTTGACCCGCAACACATGCTGGTGACTCTTCATACCTGTTTACTGACCCACAACACATGCTGGTGACCCTTCACATCTGTGTTCTGACCCGCAACACATGCTGGTGACTCTTTGACCCGCAACACATGCTGGTGACTCTTCATACCTGTTTACTGACCCACAACACATGCTGGTGACCCTTCACATCTGTGTTCTGACCCGCAACACATGCTGGTGACTCTTCAAACCTGTGTACTGACCCGCAACACATGCTGTGTGACTCTTCACATCTGTGTTCTGACCCGCAACACATGCTGGCGACTCTTCACACCTGTCTTCTGACCCGCAACTCATGCTGGTGACTCTTTGACCCGCAACTCATGCTGGTGACTCTTCATACCTGTTTACTGACCCACAACACATGCTGGTGACTCTTCACATCTGTGTTCTGACCCGCAACACATGCTGGTGACTCTTCACACCTGTGTACTGACCCGCAACATATGCTGGTGACCCTTCACACCTGTGTTCTGACCCGCAACACATGCTGTGTGACTCTTCACACCTGTGTTCTGACCCGCAACACATGCTGGTGACTCATCACATCTGTGTTCTGACCCGCAACACATGCTGGTGATCCTTCACACCTGTGTACTGACCCGCAACACATGCTGGTGACCCTTCACACCTGTGTTCTGACCCGCAACACATGCTGGTGACTCTTCACACCTGTGTTCTGACCCGCAACACATGCTGGTGACTCTTCACATATGTGTTCTGACCGGCAACTCATGCTGATGACTCTTCACACCTGTGTACTGACCCACAACACATGCTGGTGACGCTTCACATCTGTGTTCTGACCCGCAACACATGCTGGTGACTCTTCACATCTGTGTTCTGACCCGCAACTCATGCAGGTGACTCTTCACGTCTGTGTTCTGACCCGCAACTCATGCTGGTGACTCTTCACACCTGTGTTCTGACCCGCAACTTATGCTGGTGACTCTTCACATCTGTGTTCTGACCCGCAACACATGCTGGTGACTCTACACACCTGTGTACTGACCCGCAACACATGCTGGTGACTCTTCACACCTGTGTTCTGACCCGCAACACATGCTGGTGACTCTTCACATCTGTGTTCTGACCGGCAACTCATGCTGATGACTCTTAACACCTGTGTACTGACCCACAACACATGCTGGTGGCTCTTCATATCTGTGTTCTGACCCGCAACACATGCTGGTGACTCTTCACACATGTGTACCGACGGGCAACACATGCTGCTGACTCTTCTAACCTGTGTACTGACCCGCAACACATGCTGGTGACTCTTCACACCTGTGTACTGACCCGCAACACATGCTGGTGACTCTTCACCTCTGTTTACTGACCCGCAACACATGCTGGTGACTCTTCACACCTGTGTACTGACCCGCAACACATGCTGGTGACTCTTCACCTCTGTTTACTGACCCGCAACACATGCTGGTGACTCTTTACACCTGTGTTCTGACCCGCAACACATGCTGGTGAATCTTCACATCTGTGTTCTGACCCGCAGCACATGCTGGTGACGCTTCACATCTGTGTTCTGACCCGCAAACCATGCTGGTGACTCTTCACATCTGTGTTCTGACCCGCAACACATGCTGGTGACTCTTTGACCCGCAACACATGCTGGTGACTCTTTGACCCGCAACACATGCTGGTGACTCTTCACATCTGTGTTCTGACCCGCAACTCATGCTGGTGACTCTTTGACCCGCAACACATGCTGGTGACTTTTCACATCTGTGTTCTGACCCGCAACACATGCTCGTGACTTTTCACATCTGTGTTCTGACCCGCAACACATGCTGGTGACTCTTCACACCTGTGTTCTGACCCGCAACACGTGCTAGTGACTCTTCACAACTGTGTGCTGATCCGCAACACATGCTGGTGACTCTTCACATCTGCGTACTGACCCGCAACTCATGCTGGTGACTCTTCACATCTGCGTACTGACCCGCAACTCATGCTGGTGACTCTTCACATCTGTTTACTGACCCGCAACACATGCTGGTGACTCTTCACATCTGTGTACTGACCCGCAACTCATGCTGGTGACTCATCACACCTATGTTCTGACCCGCAACTCATGCTGGTGACTCTTTGACCCGCACCACATGCTGGTGACTCTTCATATCTGTGTACTGACCCGCAACACATGCTGGTGACTCTTCACATCTGTGTTCTGAACCGAAACTCTTGCTGGTGACTCTTCACACCTGTGTACTGACCCGCAACACATGCTGTTGACTCTTCACACCTGTGTACTGACCCGCAACACATTTTGGTGACTTTTTACATCTGTGTTCTGACCCGCAACACATTTTGGTGACTTTTTACATCTGTGTTCTGACCCGCAACACGTGCTGGTGACTCTTCACACCTGTGTTCTGACCCGCAACACGTGCTGGTGACTCCTCACACCTGTGTTCTGACCCGCAACACATGCTGGTGACTTTTCACATCTGTGTTCTGACCCAAAACTCATGCTGGTGACACTTCACACCTTTGTACTGACCCACAACACATGCTGGTGACGCTTCACTCCTGTGTTCTGACCCGCAACACATGCTGGTGACTCTTCACATCTGTTTATTGACCCGCAACTCATGCTGGTGACTCTTCACACCTGTGTACTGACCCGCAACACATGCTGTTGACTCTTCACATCTGTGTACTGACCCGCAACTCATGCTGGTGACTCTTCACATCTGTGTACTGACCCGCAACTCATGCTGGTGACTCTTCACACCTGTGTACTGACCCGCAACACATGCTGGTGACTCTTCACACCTGTTTTCTGACCGCAACACATGCTGGTGACTTTTCACATTTGTGTTCTGACCCGAAACTCCTGCCGTTGACTTTTCACATCTGTGTTCTGACACGAAACTCATGCTGGTGACTCTTCACACCTGTGTACTGACCCGCAACACATGCTGGTGACTCTTCACATCTGTTTACTGACCTGCAACACATGCTGGTGACTCTTCACATCTGTTTACTGACCTGCAACACATGCTGGTGACTCTTCACATCTGTTTACTGACCCGCAACACATGCTGGTGACTCTTCACATCTGTTTACTGAC
Organism: Lampris incognitus; assembly: GCF_029633865.1. Lineage (NCBI taxonomy): Eukaryota > Metazoa > Chordata > Actinopteri > Lampriformes > Lampridae > Lampris > Lampris incognitus. The sequence goes on along the minus strand of NC_079218.1, from coordinate 59,620,789 downwards.
CTGCAACACATGCTGGTGACTCTTCACATCTGTTTACTGACCTGCAACACATGCTGGTGACTCTTTGACCCGCAACACATGCTGGTGACTCTTCACACCTGTGTACTGACCCACAACACATGCTGGTGACTCTTCACATCTGTTTACTGACCTGCAACACATGCTGGTGACTCTTCACACCTGTGTACTGACCCGCAACTCATGCTGGTGACTCTTCACACCTGTGTACTGACCCGCAACACATGCTGGTGACTCGTCACATGGGTTCTGACCCGCAACACATGCTGGTGACTCTTCACATCTGTGTTCTGACCCGCAACTCATGCTGATGACTCTTCACATCTGTGTTCTGACCCGCAACACATGCTGGTGACTCTTCACATCTGTGTTCTGACCCGCAAACCATGCTGGTGACTCTTCACACCTGTGTACTGACCCGCAAAACATGCTGGTGACTCTTCACACCTGTGTCCTGACCCGCAATACATGCTGGTGACTCTTCACACCTGTGTACTGACCCGCAACTCATGCTGGTGACTGTTCACATCTGTGTACTGACCCGCAACTCATGCTGGTGACTCTTCACATCTGCGTACTGACCCGCAACTCATGCTGGTGACTCTTCACATCTGTTTACTGACCCGCAACACATGCTGGTGACTCTTCACATCTGTGTACTGACCCGCAACTCATGCTGGTGACTCATCACACCTATGTTCTGACCCGCAACTCATGCTGGTGACTCTTTGACCCGCACCACATGCTGGTGACCCTTCACATCTGTGTTCTGACCCGCAACACATGCTGGTGACTTTTCACATCTGTTTTCTGACCCGAAACTCATGCTGGTGACTCTTCACTCCTGTGTTCTGATCCGCAACACATGCTGGTGACTTTTCACATCTGTGTTCTGACCCGAAACTCATGCTGGTGACTTTTCACACCTGTGTACTGACCCGCAACACATGCTGGTGGCACGTCACACCTGTGTTCTGACCCGCAACACATGCTGGTGACTCTTCACACCTGTGTACTGACCCGAAACACATGCTGGTGACTCTTCACACCTGTGTACTGACCCGCAACACATGCTCGTGACTCTTCATATCTGTGTTCTGACCCGCAACTCATGCTGGTGACTCTTCACATCTGTGTTCTGACCCGCAACTCATGCTGGTGACTCTTCACATCTGTGTACTGACCCGCAACACATGCTGGTGACTCTTCACATCTGTTTATTGACCCGCAACTCATGCTGGTGACTCTTCACACATGTGTACTGACCCGCAACACATGCTGTTGACTCTTCACATCTGTGTACTGACCCGCAACTCATGCTGGTGACTCTTCACATCTGTGTACTGACCCGCAACTCATGCTGGTGACTCATCACACCTATGTTCTGACCCGCAACTCATGCTGGTGACTCTTTGACCCGCACCACATGCTGGTGACTCTTCACACCTGTGTTCTGACCCGCAACACATGCTGGTGACTTTTCACATCTGTTTTCTGACCCGAAACTCATGCTGGTGACTCTTCACTCCTGTGTTCTGATCCGCAACACATGCTGGTGACTTTTCACATCTGTGTTCTGACCCGAAACTCATGCTGGTGACTTTTCACATCGGTGTACTGACCCGCAACACATGCTGGTGGCACGTCACACCTGTGTTCTGACCCGCAACACATGCTGGTGACTCTTCACACCTGTGTACTGACCCGCAACACATGCTGGTGACTCTTCACACCTGTGTACTGACCCGCAACACATGCTCGTGAGTCTTCATATCTGTGTTCTGACCCGCAACTCATGCTGGTGACTCTTCACATCTGTGTTCTGACCCGCAACTCATGCTGGTGACTCTTCACATCTGTGTACTGACCCGCAACACATGCTGGTGACTCTTCACATCTGTTTATTGACCCGCAACTCATGCTGGTGACTCTTCACACCTGTGTACTGACCCGCAACACATGCTGTTGACTCTTCACATCTGTGTACTGACCCGCAACTCATGCTGGTGACTCTTCACATCTGTGTACTGACCCGCAACTCATGCTGGTGACTCTTCACACCTGTGTACTGACCCGCAACACATGCTGGTGACTCTTCACACCTGTTTTCTGACCCGCAACACATGCTGGTGACTCTTCACACCTGTGTTCTGACCCGCAACACATGCTGGTGACTCTTCACATCTGTTTACTGACCCGCAACACATGCTGGTGACTCTTCACACCTGTGTACTGACCCACAACACATGCTGGTGACTCTTCACATCTGTTTACTGACCTGCAACACATGCTGGTGACTCTTCATACCTGTGTACTGACCCGCAACTCATGCTGGTGACTCTTCACATCTGTGTACTGACCCGCAACACATGCTGGTGACTCGTCACATGGGTTCTAACCCGCAACACATGCTGGTGACTCTTCACATCTGTGTTCTGACCCGCAACTCATGCTGATGACTCTTCACATCTGTGTTCTGACCCGCAACTCATGCTGGTGACTCTTCACATCTGTTTATTTTCCCGCAACTCATGCTGGTGACTCTTCACCTCTGTGTTCTGACCCGCAACACATGCTGGTGACTCTTCACATCTGTGTACTGACCCGCAACTCATGCTGGTGACTCTTCACACCTATGTACTGACCCGCAACTCATGCTGGTGACTGTTCACATCTGTGTACTGACCCGCAACTCATGCTGGTGACTCTTCACATCTGCGTACTGACCCGCAACTCATGCTGGTGACTCTTCACATCTGTTTACTGACCCGCAACACATGCTGGTGACTCTTCACATCTGTGTACTGACCCGCAACTCATGCTGGTGACTCATCACACCTATGTTCTGACCCGCAACTCATGCTGGTGACTCTTTGACCCGCACCACATGCTGGTGACTCTTCACATCTGTGTACTGACCCGCAACACATGCTGGTGACTCTTCACATCTGTGTTCTGAACCGAAACTCTTGCTGGTGACTCTTCACACCTGTGTACTGACCCGCAACACATGCTGTTGACTCTTCACACCTGTGTACTGACCCGCAACACATTTTGGTGACTTTTTACATCTGTGTTCTGACCCGCAACACATTTTGGTGACTTTTTACATCTGTGTTCTGACCCGCAACACGTGCTGGTGACTCTTCACACCTGTGTTCTGACCCGCAACACGTGCTGGTGACTCCTCACACCTGTGTTCTGACCCGCAACACATGCTGGTGACTTTTCACATCTGTGTTCTTACCCGAAACTCATGCTGGTGACACTTCACACCTGTGTACTGACCCACAACACATGCTGGTGACGCTTCACTCCTGTGTTCTGACCCGCAACACATGCTGGTGACTCTTCACATCTGTTTATTGACCCGCAACTCATGCTGGTGACTCTTCACACCTGTGTACTGACCCGCAACACATGCTGTTGACTCTTCACATCTGTGTACTGACCCGCAACTCATGCTGGTGACTCTTCACATCTGTGTACTGACCCGCAACTCATGCTGGTGACTCTTCACATCTGTGTACTGACCCGCAACTCATGCTGGTGACTCTTCACATCTGTGTACTGACCCGCAACTCATGCTGGTGACTCTTCACACCTGTGTACTGACCCGCAACACATGCTGGTGACTCTTCACACCTGTTTTCTGACCCGCAACACATGCTGGTGACTCTTCACACCTGTGTTCTGACCCGCAACACATGCTGGTGACTCTTCACATCTGTTTACTGACCCGCAACACATGCTGGTGACTCTTCACACCTGTGTACTGACCCACAACACATGCTGGTGACTCTTCACATCTGTTTACTGACCTGCAACACATGCTGGTGACTCTTCATACCTGTGTACTGAACCGCAACTCATGCTGGTGACTGTTCACATCTGTGTACTGACCCGCAACTCATGCTTGTGACTCTTCACATCTGTGTACTGACCCGCAACACATGCTGGTGACTCGTCACATGGGTTCTGACCCGCAACACATGCTGGTGACTCTTCACATCTGTGTTCTGACCCGCAACACATGCTGGTGACTCTTCACATCTGTGTTCTGACCCGCAAACCATGCTGGTGACTCTTCACACCTGTGTACTGACCCGCAAAACATGCTGGTGACTCTTCACACCTGTGTCCTGACCCGCAATACATGCTGGTGACTCTTCACACCTGTGTACTGACCCGCAACTCATGCTGGTGACTGTTCACATCCGTGTACTGACCCGCAACTCATGCTGGTGACTCTTCACATCTGTGTACTGACCCGCAACTCATGCTGGTGACTCATCACACCTATGTTCTGACCCGCAACTCATGCTGGTGACTCTTTGACCCGCACCACATGCTGGTGACTCTTCACACCTGTGTTCTGACCCGCAACACATGCTGGTGACTTTTCACATCTGTTTTCTGACCCGAAACTCATGCTGGTGACTCTTCACTCCTGTGTTCTGATCCGCAACACATGCTGGTGACTTTTCACATCTGTGTTCTGACCCGAAACTCATGCTGGTGTCTTTTCACACCTGTGTACTGACCCGCAACACATGCTGGTGGCACGTCACACCTGTGTTCTGACCCGCAACACATGCTGGTGACTCTTCACACCTGTGTACTGACCCGCAACACATGCTGGTGACTCTTCACACCTGTGTACTGACCCGCAACACATGCTCGTGACTCTTCATATCTGTGTTCTGACCCGCAACTCATGCTGGTGACTCTTCACATCTGTGTTCTGACCCGCAACTCATGCTGGTGACTCTTCACATCTGTGTACTGACCCGCAACACATGCTGGTGACTCTTCACATCTGTTTATTGACCCGCAACTCATGCTGGTGACTCTTCACACCTGTGTACTGACCCGCAACACATGCTGTTGACTCTTCACATCTGTGTACTGACCCGCAACTCATGCTGGTGACTCTTCACATCTGTGTACTGACCCGCAACTCATGCTGGTGACTCTTCACACCTGTGTACTGACCCGCAACACATGGTGGTGACTCTTCACACCTGTTTTCTGACCGCAACACATGCTGGTGACACTTCACACCTGTGTTCTGACCCGCAACACATGCTGGTGACTCTTCACACCTGTGTACTGAACCGCAACACATGCTGGTGACTCTTCACACATGTGTCCTGACCCGCAATACATGCTGGTGACTCTTCACACCTGTGTACTGACCCGCAACTCATGCTGGTGACTGTTCACATCTGTGTACTGACCCGCAACTCATGCTGGTGACTCTTCACATCTGCGTACTGACCCGCAACTCATGCTGGTGACTCTTCACATCTGTTTACTGACCCGCAACACATGCTGGTGACTCTTCACATCTGTGTACTGACCCGCAACTGATGCTGGTGACTCATCACACCTATGTTCTGACCCGCAACTCATGCTGGTGACTCTTTGACCCGCACCACATGCTGGTGACTCTTCACACCTGTGTTCTGACCCGCAACACATGCTGGTGACTTTTCACATCTGTTTTCTGACCCGAAACTCATGGTGGTGACTCTTCACTCCTGTGTTCTGATCCGCAACACATGCTGGTGACTTTTCACATCTGTGTTCTGACCCGAAACTCATGCTGGTGACTTTTCACACCGGTGTACTGACCCGCAACACATGCTGGTGGCACGTCACACCTGTGTTCTGACCCGCAACACATGCTGGTGACTCTTCACACCTGTGTACTGACACGCAACACATGCTGGTGACTCTTCACACCTGTGTACTGACCCGCAACACATGCTCGTGAGTCTTCATATCTGTGTTCTGACCCGCAACTCATGCTGGTGACTCTTCACATCTGTGTTCTGACCCGCAACTCATGCTGGTGACTCTTCACATCTGTGTACTGACCCGCAACACATGCTGGTGACTCGTCACATGGGTTCTGACCCGCAACACATGCTGGTGACTCTTCACATCTGTGTTCTGACCCGCAACTCATGCTGATGACTCTTCACATCTGTGTTCTGACCCGCAACTCATGCTGGTGACTCTTCACATCTGTTTATTTTCCCGCAACTCATGCTGGTGACTCTTCACCTCTGTGTTCTGACCCGCAACACATGCTGGTGACTCTTCACATCTGTGTACTGACCCGCAACTCATGCTGGTGACTCTTCACATCTGTGTACTGACCCGCAACTCATGCTGGTGACTCTTCACACCTGTGTTCTGACCCGCAACACATGCTGGTGACTCTTCACACCTGTGTCCTGACCCGCAATACATGCTGGTGACTCTTCACACCTGTGTACTGACCCGCAACTCATGCTGGTGACTGTTCACATCTGTGTACTGACCCGCAACTCATGCTGGTGACTCTTCACATCTGCGTACTGACCCGCAACTCATGCTGGTGACTCTTCACATCTGTTTACTGACCCGCAACACATGCTGGTGACTCTTCACATCTGTGTACTGACCCGCAACTCATGCTGGTGACTCATCACACCTATGTTCTGACCCGCAACTCATGCTGGTGACTCTTTGACCCGCACCACATGCTGGTGACTCTTCACATCTGTGTACTGACCCGCAACACATGCTGGTGACTCTTCACATCTGTGTTCTGAACCGAAACTCTTGCTGGTGACTCTTCACACCTGTGTACTGACCCGCAACACATGCTGTTGACTCTTCACACCTGTGTACTGACCCGCAACACATTTTGGTGACTTTTTACATCTGTGTTCTGACCCGCAACACATTTTGGTGACTTTTTACATCTGTGTTCTGACCCGCAACACGTGCTGGTGACTCTTCACACCTGTGTTCTGACCCGCAACACGTGCTGGTGACTCCTCACACCTGTGTTCTGACCCGCAACACATGCTGGTGACTTTTCACATCTGTGTTCTGACCCGAAACTCATGCTGGTGACACTTCACACCTGTGTACTGACCCACAACACATGCTGGTGACGCTTCACTCCTGTGTTCTGACCCGCAACACATGCTGGTGACTCTTCACATCTGTTTATTGACCCGCAACTCATGCTGGTGACTCTTCACACCTGTGTACTGACCCGCAACACATGCTGTTGACTCTTCACATCTGTGTACTGACCCGCAACTCATGCTGGTGACTCTTCACATCTGTGTACTGACCCGCAACTCATGCTGGTGACCCTTCACATCTGTGTACTGACCCGCAACTCATGCTGGTGACTCTTCACATCTGTGTACTGACCCGCAACTCATGCTGGTGACTCTTCACACCTGTGTACTGACCCGCAACACATGCTGGTGACTCTTCACACCTGTTTTCTGACCCGCAACACATGCCGGTGACTCTTCACACCTGTGTTCTGACCCGCAACACATGCTGGTGACTCTTCACATCTGTTTACTGACCCGCAACACATGCTGGTGACTCTTCACACCTGTGTACTGACCCACAACACATGCTGGTGACTCTTCACATCTGTTTACTGACCTGCAACACATGCTGGTGACTCTTCATACCTGTGTACTGAACCGCAACTCATGCTGGTGACTGTTCACATCTGTGTACTGACCCGTAACTCATGCTGGTGACTCTTCACATCTGTGTACTGACCCGCAACACATGCTGGTGACTCGTCACATGGGTTCTGACCCGCAACACATGCTGGTGACTCTTCACATCTGTGTTCTGACCCGCAACTCATGCTGATGACTCTTCACATCTGTGTTCTGACCCGCAACTCATGCTGGTGACTCTTCACATCTGTTTATTTTCCCGCAACTCATGCTGGTGACTCTTCACCTCTGTGTTCTGACCCGCAACACATGCTGGTGACTCTTCACATCTGTGTACTGACCCGCAACTAATGCTGGTGACTCTTCACATCTGTGTACTGACCCGCAACTCATGCTGGTGACTCTTCACACCTGTGTTCTGACCCGCAACACATGCTGGTGACTCTTCACACCTGTGTCCTGACCCGCAATACATGCTGGTGACTCTTCACACCTGTGTACTGACCCGCAACTCATGCTGGTGACTGTTCACATCTGTGTACTGACCCGCAACTCATGCTGGTGACTCTTCACATCTGCGTCCTGACCCGCAACTCATGCTGGTGACTCTTCACATCTGTTTACTGACCCGCAACACATGCTGGTGACTCTTCACATCTGTGTACTGACCCGCAACTCATGCTGGTGACTCATCACACCTATGTTCTGACCCGCAACTCATGCTGGTGACTCTTTGACCCGCACCACATGCTGGTGACTCTTCATATCTGTGTACTGACCCGCAACACATGCTGGTGACTCTTCACATCTGTGTTCTGAACCGAAACTCTTGCTGGTGACTCTTCACACCTGTGTACTGACCCGCAACACATGCTGTTGACTCTTCACACCTGTGTACTGACCCGCAACACATTTTGGTGACTTTTTACATCTGTGTTCTGACCCGCAACACATTTTGGTGACTTTTTACATCTGTGTTCTGACCCGCAACACGTGCTGGTGACTCTTCACACCTGTGTTCTGACCCGCAACACGTGCTGGTGACTCCTCACACCTGTGTTCTGACCCGCAACACATGCTGGTGACTTTTCACATCTGTGTTCTGACCCGAAACTCATGCTGGTGACACTTCACACCTGTGTACTGACCCACAACACATGCTGGTGACGCTTCACTCCTGTGTTCTGACCCGCAACACATGCTGGTGACTCTTCACATCTGTTTATTGACCCGCAACTCATGCTGGTGACTCTTCACACCTGTGTACTGACCCGCAACACATGCTGTTGACTCTTCACATCTGTGTACTGACCCGCAACTCATGCTGGTGACTCTTCACATCTGTGTACTGACCCGCAACTCATGCTGGTGACTCTTCACACCTGTGTACTGACCCGCAACACATGCTGGTGACTCTTCACACCTGTTTTCTGACCGCAACACATGCTGGTGACTTTTCACATTTGTGTTCTGACCCGAAACTCCTGCCGTTGACTTTTCACATCTGTGTTCTGACACGAAACTCATGCTGGTGACACTTCACACCTGTGTACTGACCCGCAACACATGCTGGTGACTCTTCACATCTGTTTACTGACCCGCAACACATGCTGGTGACTCTTCACACCTGTGTACTGACCCACAACACATGCTGGTGACTCTTCACATCTGTTTACTGACCTGCAACACATGCTGGTGACTCTTCACACCTGTGTACTGACCCGCAACTCATGCTGGTGACTCTTCACACCTGTGTACTGACCCGCAACACATGCTGGTGACTCGTCACATGGGTTCTGACCCGCAACACATGCTGGTGACTCTTCACATCTGTGTTCTGACCCGCAACTCATGCTGATGACTCTTCACATCTGTGTTCTGACCCGCAACACATGCTGGTGACTCTTCACATCTGTGTTCTGACCCGCAAACCATGCTGGTGACTCTTCACACCTGTGTACTGACCCGCAAAACATGCTGGTGACTCTTCACACCTGTGTCCTGACCCGCAATACATGCTGGTGACTCTTCACACCTGTGTACTGACCCGCAACTCATGCTGGTGACTGTTCACATCCGTGTACTGACCCGCAACTCATGCTGGTGACTCTTCACATCTGCGTACTGACCCGCAACTCATGCTGGTGACTCTTCACATCTGTTTACTGACCCGCAACACATGCTGGTGACTCTTCACATCTGTGTACTGACCCGCAACTCATGCTGGTGACTCATCACACCTATGTTCTGACCCGCAACTCATGCTGGTGACTCTTTGACCCGCACCACATGCTGGTGACTCTTCACACCTGTGTTCTGACCCGCAACACATGCTGGTGACTTTTCACATCTGTTTTCTGACCCGAAACTCATGCTGGTGACTCTTCACTCCTGTGTTCTGATCCGCAACACATGCTGGTGACTTTTCACATCTGTGTTCTGACCCGAAACTCATGCTGGTGACTTTTCACACCTGTGTACTGACCCGCAACACATGCTGGTGGCACGTCACACCTGTGTTCTGACCCGCAACACATGCTGGTGACTCTTCAAACCTGTGTACTGACCCGCAACACATGCTGGTGACTCTTCACACCTGTGTACTGACCCGCAACACATGCTCGTGACTCTTCATATCTGTGTTCTGACCCGCAACTCATGCTGGTGACTCTTCACATCTGTGTTCTGACCCGCAACTCATGCTGGTGACTCTTCACATCTGTGTACTGACCCGCAACACATGCTGGTGACTCTTCACACCTGTGTACTGACCCACAACACATGCTGGTGACTCTTCACATCTGTTTACTGACCTGCAACACATGCTGGTGACTCTTCATACCTGTGTACTGAACCGCAACTCATGCTGGTGACTGTTCACATCTGTGTACTGACCCGCAACTCATGCTGGTGACTCTTCACATCTGTGTACTGACCCGCAACACATGCTGGTGACTCGTCACATGGGTTCTGACCCGCAACACATGCTGGTGACTCTTCACATCTGTGTTCTGACCCGCAACTCATGCTGATGACTCTTCACATCTGTGTTCTGACCCGCAACTCATGCTGGTGACTCTTCACATCTGTTTATTTTCCCGCAACTCATGCTGGTGACTCTTCACCTCTGTGTTCTGACCCGCAACACATGCTGGTGACTCTTCACATCTGTGTACTGACCCGCAACTAATGCTGGTGACTCTTCACATCTGTGTACTGACCCGCAACTCATGCTGGTGACTCTTCACACCTGTGTTCTGACCCGCAACACATGCTGGTGACTCTTCACACCTGTGTCCTGACCCGCAATACATGCTGGTGACTCTTCACACCTGTGTACTGACCCGCAACTCATGCTGGTGACTGTTCACATCTGTGTACTGACCCGCAACTCATGCTGGTGACTCTTCACATCTGCGTCCTGACCCGCAACTCATGCTGGTGACTCTTCACATCTGTTTACTGACCCGCAACACATGCTGGTGACTCTTCACATCTGTGTACTGACCCGCAACTCATGCTGGTGACTCATCACACCTATGTTCTGACCCGCAACTCATGCTGGTGACTCTTTGACCCACACCACATGCTGGTGACTCTTCATATCTGTGTACTGACCCGCAACACATGCTGGTGACTCTTCACATCTGTGTTCTGAACCGAAACTCTTGCTGGTGACTCTTCACACCTGTGTACTGACCCGCAACACATGCTGTTGACTCTTCACACCTGTGTACTGACCCGCAACACATTTTGGTGACTTTTTACATCTGTGTTCTGACCCGCAACACATTTTGGTGACTTTTTACATCTGTGTTCTGACCCGCAACACGTGCTGGTGACTCTTCACACCTGTGTTCTGACCCGCAACACGTGCTGGTGACTCCTCACACCTGTGTTCTGACCCGCAACACATGCTGGTGACTTTTCACATCTGTGTTCTGACCCGAAACTCATGCTGGTGACACTTCACACCTGTGTACTGACCCACAACACATGCTGGTGACGCTTCACTCCTGTGTTCTGACCCGCAACACATGCTGGTGACTCTTCACATCTGTTTATTGACCCGCAACTCATGCTGGTGACTCTTCACACCTGTGTACTGACCCGCAACACATGCTGTTGACTCTTCACATCTGTGTACTGACCCGCAACTCATGCTGGTGACTCTTCACATCTGTGTACTGACCCGCAACTCATGCTGGTGACTCTTCACACCTGTGTACTGACCCGCAACACATGCTGGTGACTCTTCACACCTGTTTTCTGACCGCAACACATGCAGGTGACTTTTCACATTTGTGTTCTGACCCGAAACTCCTGCCGTTGACTTTTCACATCTGTGTTCTGACACGAAACTCATGCTGGTGACACTTCACACCTGTGTACTGACCCGCAACACATGCTGGTGACTCTTCACATCTGTTTACTGACCCGCAACACATGCTGGTGACTCTTCACACCTGTGTACTGACCCACAACACATGCTGGTGACTCTTCACATCTGTTTACTGACCTGCAACACATGCTGGTGACTCTTCACACCTGTGTACTGACCCGCAACTCATGCTGGTGACTCTTCACACCTGTGTACTGACCCGCAACACATGCTGGTGACTCGTCACATGGGTTCTGACCCGCAACACATGCTGGTGACTCTTCACATCTGTGTTCTGACCCGCAACTCATGCTGATGACTCTTCACATCTGTGTTCTGACCCGCAACACATGCTGGTGACTCTTCACATCTGTGTTCTGACCCGCAAACCATGCTGGTGACTCTTCACACCTGTGTACTGACCCGCAAAACATGCTGGTGACTCTTCACACCTGTGTCCTGACCCGCAATACATGCTGGTGACTCTTCACACCTGTGTACTGACCCGCAACTCATGCTGGTGACTGTTCACATCCGTGTACTGACCCGCAACTCATGCTGGTGACTCTTCACATCTGCGTACTGACCCGCAACTCATGCTGGTGACTCTTCACATCTGTTTACTGACCCGCAACACATGCTGGTGACTCTTCACATCTGTGTACTGACCCGCAACTCATGCTGGTGACTCATCACACCTATGTTCTGACCCGCAACTCATGCTGGTGACTCTTTGACCCGCACCACATGCTGGTGACTCTTCACACCTGTGTTCTGACCCGCAACACATGCTGGTGACTTTTCACATCTGTTTTCTGACCCGAAACTCATGCTGGTGACTCTTCACTCCTGTGTTCTGATCCGCAACACATGCTGGTGACTTTTCACATCTGTGTTCTGACCCGAAACTCATGCTGGTGACTTTTCACACCTGTGTACTGACCCGCAACACATGCTGGTGGCACGTCACACCTGTGTTCTGACCCGCAACACATGCTGGTGACTCTTCAAACCTGTGTACTGACCCGCAACACATGCTGGTGACTCTTCACACCTGTGTACTGACCCGCAACACATGCTCGTGACTCTTCATATCTGTGTTCTGACCCGCAACTCATGCTGGTGACTCTTCACATCTGTGTTCTGACCCGCAACTCATGCTGGTGACTCTTCACATCTGTGTACTGACCCGCAACACATGCTGGTGACTCTTCACATCTGTTTATTGACCCGCAACTCATGCTGGTGACTCTTCACACCTGTGTACTGACCCGCAACACATGCTGTTGACTCTTCACATCTGTGTACTGACCCGCAACTCATGCTGGTGACTCTTCACATCTGTGTACTGACCCGCAACTCATGCTGGTGACTCTTCACACCTGTGTACTGACCCGCAACACATGGTGGTGACACTTCACACCTGTGTTCTGACCCGCAACACATGCTGGTGACTCTTCACACCTGTGTACTGAACCGCAACACATGCTGGTGACTCTTCACACATGTGTCCTGACCCGCAATACATGCTGGTGACTCTTCACACCTGTGTACTGACCCGCAACTCATGCTGGTGACTGTTCACATCTGTGTACTGACCCGCAACTCATGCTGGTGACTCTTCACATCTGCGTACTGACCCGCAACTCATGCTGGTGACTCTTCACATCTGTTTACTGACCCGCAACACATGCTGGTGACTCTTCACATCTGTGTACTGACCCGCAACTCATGCTGGTGACTCATCACACCTTTGTTCTGACCCGCAACTCATGCTGGTGACTCTTTGACCCGCACCACATGCTGGTGACTCTTCACACCTGTGTTCTGACCCGCAACACATGCTGGTGACTTTTCACATCTGTTTTCTGACCCGAAACTCACGGTGGTGACTCTTCACTCCTGTGTTCTGATCCGCAACACATGCTGGTGACTTTTCACATCTGTGTTCTGACCCGAAACTCATGCTGGTGACTTTTCACACCGGTGTACTGACCCGCAACACATGCTGGTGGCACGTCACACCTGTGTTCTGACCCGCAACACATGCTGGTGACTCTTCACACCTGTGTACTGACACGCAACACATGCTGGTGACTCTTCACACCTGTGTACTGACCCGCAACACATGCTCGTGAGTCTTCATATCTGTGTTCTGACCCGCAACTCATGCTGGTGACTCTTCACATCTGTGTTCCGACCCGCAACTCATGCTGGTGACTCTTCACATCTGTGTACTGACCCGCAACACATGCTGGTGACTCTTCACATCTGTTTATTGACCCGCAACTCATGCTGGTGACTCTTCACACCTGTGTACTGACCCGCAACACATGCTGTTGACTCTTCACATCTGTGTACTGACCCGCAACTCATGCTGGTGACTCTTCACATCTGTGTACTGACCCGCAACTCATGCTGGGGACTCTTCACACCTGTGTACTGACCCGCAACACATGCTGGTGACTCTTCACACCTGTTTTCTGACCGCAACACATGCTGGTGACTTTTGACATTTGTGTTCCGACACGAAACTCATGCTGGTGACACTTCACACCTGTGTACTGACCCGCAACACATGCTGGTGACTCTTCACATCTGTTTACTGACACGCAACACATGCTGGTGACTCTTCACACCTGTGTACTGACCCACAACACATGCTGGTGACTCTTCACATCTGTTTACTGAACCGCAACTCATGCTGGTGACTGTTCACATCTGTGTACTGACCCGCAACTCATGCTGGTGACTCTTCACATCTGTGTACTGACCCGCAACACATGCTGGTGACTCGTCACATGGGTTCTGACCCGCAACACATGCTGGTGACTCTTCACATCTGTGTTCTGACCCGCAACTCATGCAGATGACTCTTCACATCTGTGTTCTGACCCGCAACTCATGCTGGTGACTCTTCACATCTGTTTATTTTCCTGCAACTCATGCTGGTGACTCTTCACCTCTGTGTTCTGACCCGCAACACATGCTGGTGACTCTTCACATCTGTGTACTGACCCGCAACTCATGCTGGTGACTCTTCACATCTGTGTACTGACCCGCAACTCATGCTGGTGACTCTTCACACCTGTGTCCTGACCCGCAATACATGCTGGTGACTCTTCACACCTGTGTACTGACCCGCAACTCATGCTGGTGACTGTTCACATCTGTGTACTGACCCGCAACTCATGCTGGTGACGCTTCACATCTGCGTACTGACCCGCAACTCATGCTGGTGACTCTTCACATCTGTTTACTGACCCGCAACACATGCTGGTGACTCTTCACATCTGTGTACTGACCCGCAACTCATGCTGGTGACTCATCACACTTATGTTCTGACCCGCAACTCATGCTGGTGACTCTTTGACCCGCACCACATGCTGGTGACTCTTCACACCTGTGTTCTGACCCGCAACACATGCTGGTGACTTTTCACATCTGTTTTCTGACCCGAAACTCATGCTGGTGACTCTTCACTCCTGTGTTCTGATCCGCAACACATGCTGGTGACTTTTCACATCTGTGTTCTGACCCGAAACTCATGCTGGTGACTTTTCACACCGGTGTACTGACCCGCAACACATGCTGGTGGCACGTCACACCTGTGTTCTGACCCGCAACACATGCTGGTGACTCTTCACACCTGTGTACTGACCCGCAACACATGCTGGTGACTCTTCACACCTGTGTACTGACCCGCAACACATGCTCGTGACTCTTCATATCTGTGTTCTGACCCGCAACTCATGCTGGTGACTCTTCACATCTGTGTACTGACCCGCAACACATGCTGGTGACTCTTCACATCTGTTTATTGACCCGCAACTCATGCTGGTGACTCTTCACACCTGTGTACTGACCCGCAACTCATGCTGGTGACTCTTCACATCTGTGTACTGACCCGCAACTCATGCTGGTGACTCTTCACACCTGTGTACTGACCCGCAACACATGCTGGTGACTCTTCACATCTGTTTACTGACCCGCAACACATGCTGGTGACTCTTCACACCTGTGTACTGACCCACAACACATGCTGGTGACTCTTCACATCTGTTTACTGACCTGCAACACATGCTGGTGACTCTTCATACCTGTGTACTGAACCGCAACTCATGCTGGTGACTCTTCACATCTGTGTACTGACCCGCAACACATGCTGGTGACTCGTCACATGGGTTCTGACCCGCAACACATGCTGGTGACTCTTCACATCTGTGTTCTGACCCGCAACTCATGCTGATGACTGTTCACATCTGTGTACTGACCCGCAACTCATGCTGGTGACTCTTCACACCTGTATACTGACCCGCAACTCATGCTGGTGACTGTTCACATCTGTGTAGTGGCCCGCAACTCATGCTGGTGACTCTTCACATCTGTGTACTGACCCGCAACACATGCTGGTGACTCTTCACATCTGTGTTCTGAACCGAAACTCTTGCTGGTGACTCTTCACACCTGTGTACTGACCCGCAACACATGCTGTTGACTCTTCACACCTGTGTACTGACCCGCAACACATTTTGGTGACTTTTTACATCTGTGTTCTGACCCGCAACACGTGCTGGTGACTCTTCACACCTGTGTTCTGACCCGCAACACGTGCTGGTGACTCCTCACACCTGTGTTCTGACCCGCAACACATGCTGGTGACTTTTCACATCTGTGTTCTGACCCGAAACTCATGCTGGTGACACTTCACACCTGTGTACTGACCCACAACACATGCTGGTGACTCTTCACTCCTGTGTTCTGACCCGCAACACATGCTGGTGACTCTTCACATCTGTTTATTGACCCGCAACTCATGCTGGTGACTCTTCACACCTGTGTACTGACCCGCAACACATGCTGGTGACTTTTCACATTTGTGTTCTGACCCGAAACTCCTGCCGTTGACTTTTCACATCTGTGTTCTGACACGAAACTCATGCTGGTGACACTTCACACCTGTGTACTGACCCGCAACACATGCTGGCGACTCTTCACATCTGTTTACTGACCCGCAACACATGCTGGTGACTCTTCACACCTGTGTACTGACCCACAACACATGCTGGTGACTCTTCACATCTGTTTACTGACCTGCAACACATGCTGGTGACTCTTCACACCTGTGTACTGACCCGCAACTCATGCTGGTGACTCTTCACATGGGTTCTGACCCGCAACACATGCTGGTGACTCTTCACATCTGTGTTCTGACCCGCAACTCATGCTGATGACTCTTCACATCTGTGTTCTGACCCGCAACACATGCTGGTGACTCTTCACATCTGTGTTCTGACCCGCAAACCATGCTGGTGACTCTTCACACCTGTGTACTGACCCGCAAAACATGCTGGTGACTCTTCACACCTGTGTCCTGACCCGCAATACGTGCTGGTGACTCTTCACACCTGTGTACTGACCCGCAACTCATGCTGGTGACTGTTCACATCTGTGTACTGACCCGCAACTCATGCTGGTGACGCTTCACATCTGCGTACTGACCCGCAACTCATGCTGGTGACTCTTCACATCTGTTTACTGACCCGCAACACATGCTGGTGACTCTTCACATCTGTGTACTGACCCGCAACTCATGCTGGTGACTCATCACACCTATGTTCTGACCCGCAACTCATGCTGGTGACTCTTTGACCCGCACCACATGCTGGTGACTCTTCACACCTGTGTTCTGACCCGCAACACATGCTGGTGACTTTTCACATCTGTTTTCTGACCCGAAACTCATGCTGGTGACTCTTCACTCCTGTGTTCTGATCCGCAACACATGCTGGTGACTTTTCACATCTGTGTTCTGACCCGAAACTCATGCTGGTGACTTTTCACACCGGTGTACTGACCCGCAACACATGCTGGTGGCACGTCACACCTGTGTTCTGATCCGCAACACATGCTGGTGACTCTTCACACCTGTGTACTGACCCGCAACACATGCTGGTGACTCTTCACACCTGTGTACTGACCCGCAACACATGCTCGTGACTCTTCATATCTGTGTTCTGACCCGCAACTCATGCCGGTGACTCTTCACATCTGTGTTCTGACACGAAACTCATGCTGGTGACACTTCACACCTGTGTACTGACCCGCAACACATGCTGGTGACTCTTCACATCTGTTTACTGACCCGCAACACATGCTGGTGACTCTTCACACCTGTGTACTGACCCACAACACATGCTGGTGACTCTTCACATCTGTTTACTGACCTGCAACACATGCTGGTGACTCTTCATACCTGTGTACTGAACCGCAACTCATGCTGGTGACTGTTCACATCTGTGTACTGACCCGCAACTCATGCTGGTGACTCTTCACATCTGTGTACTGACCCGCAACACATGCTGGTGACTCGTCACATGGGTTCTGACCCGCAACACATGCTGGTGACTCTTCACATCTGTGTTCTGACCCGCAACTCATGCAGATGACTCTTCACATCTGTGTTCTGACCCGCAACTCATGCTGGTGACTCTTCACATCTGTATATTTTCCTGCAACTCATGCTGGTGACTCTTCACCTCTGTGTTCTGACCCGCAACACATGCTGGTGACTCTTCACATCTGTGTACTGACCCGCAACTCATGCTGGTGACTCTTCACATCTGTGTACTGACCCGCAACTCATGCTGGTGACTCTTCACACCTGTGTCCTGACCCGCAATACATGCTGGTGACTCTTCACACCTGTGTACTGACCCGCAACTCATGCTGGTGACTGTTCACATCTGTGTACTGACCCGCAACTCATGCTGGTGACGCTTTACATCTGCGTACTGACCCGCAACTCATGCTGGTGACTCTTCACATCTGTTTACTGACCCGCAACACATGCTGGTGACTCTTCACATCTGTGTACTGACCCGCAACTCATGCTGGTGACTCATCACACTTATGTTCTGACCCGCAACTCATGCTGGTGACTCTTTGACCCGCACCACATGCTGGTGACTCTTCACACCTGTGTTCTGACCCGCAACACATGCTGGTGACTTTTCACATTTGTTTTCTGACCCGAAACTCATGCTGGTGACTCTTCACTCCTGTGTTCTGATCCGCAACACATGCTGGTGACTTTTCACATCTGTGTTCTGACCCGAAACTCATGCTGGTGACTTTTCACACCGGTGTACTGACCCGCAACACATGCTGGTGGCACGTCACACCTGTGTTCTGACCCGCAACACATGCTGGTGACTCTTCACACCTGTGCACTGACCCGCAACACATGCTGGTGACTCTTCACACCTGTGTACTGACCCGCAACACATGCTCGTGACTCTTCATATCTGTGTTCTGACCCGCAACTCATGCTGGTGACTCTTCACATCTGTGTTCTGACCCGCAACTCATGCTGGTGACTCTTCACATCTGTGTACTGACCCGCAACACATGCTGGTGACTCTTCACATCTGTTTATTGACCCGCAACTCATGCTGGTGACTCTTCACACCTGTGTACTGACCCGCAACTCATGCTGGTGACTCTTCACATCTGTGTACTGACCCGCAACTCATGCTGGTGACTCTTCACACCTGTGTACTGACCCGCAACACATGCTGGTGACTCTTCACACCTGTTTTCTGACCGCAACACATGCTGGTGACTTTTGACATTTGTGTTCTGACACGAAACTCATGCTGGTGACACTTCACACCTGTGTACTGACCCGCAACACATGCTGGTGACTCTTCACATCTGTTTACTGACCCGCAACACATGCTGGTGACTCTTCACACCTGTGTACTGACCCACAACACATGCTGGTGACTCTTCACATCTGTTTACTGACCTGCAACACATGCTGGTGACTCTTCATACCTGTGTACTGAACCGCAACTCATGCTGGTGACTCTTCACATCTGTGTACTGACCCGCAACACATGCTGGTGACTCGTCACATGGGTTCTGACCCGCAACACATGCTGGTGACTCTTCACATCTGTGTTCTGACCCGCAACTCATGCTGATGACTGTTCACATCTGTGTACTGACCCGCAACTCATGCTGGTGACTCTTCACACCTGTATACTGACCCGCAACTCATGCTGGTGACTCTTCACATCTGTGTAGTGGCCCGCAACTCATGCTGGTGACTCTTCACATCTGTGTACTGACCCGCAACACATGCTGGTGACTCTTCACATCTGTGTTCTGAACCGAAACTCTTGCTGGTGACTCTTCACACCTGTGTACTGACCCGCAACACATGCTGTTGACTCTTCACACCTGTGTACTGACCCGCAACACATTTTGGTGACTTTTTACATCTGTGTTCTGACCCGCAACACGTGCTGGTGACTCTTCACACCTGTGTTCTGACCCGCAACACGTGCTGGTGACTCCTCACACCTGTGTTCTGACCCGCAACACATGCTGGTGACTTTTCACATCTGTGTTCTGACCCGAAACTCATGCTGGTGACACTTCACACCTGTGTACTGACCCACAACACATGCTGGTGACTCTTCACTCCTGTGTTCTGACCCGCAACACATGCTGGTGACTCTTCACATCTGTTTATTGACCCGCAACTCATGCTGGTGACTCTTCACACCTGTGTACTGACCCGCAACACATGCTGTTGACTCTTCACATCTGTTTACTGACCCGCGACACATGTTGGTGACTTTTCACATTTGTGTTCTGACCCGAAACTCCTGCCGTTGACTTTTCACATCTGTGTTCTGACACGAAACTCATGCTGGTGACACTTCACACCTGTGTACTGACCCGCAACACATGCTGGCGACTCTTCACATCTGTTTACTGACCCGCAACACATGCTGGTGACTCTTCACACCTGTGTACTGACCCACAACACATGCTGGTGACTCTTCACATCTGTTTACTGACCTGCAACACATGCTGGTGACTCTTCACACCGGTGTTCTGACCCGCAACTCATGCTGGTGACTCTTCACACCTGTGTACTAACCCGCAACACATGCTGGTGACTCGTCACATGGGTTCTGACCCGCAACACATGCTGGTGACTCTTCACATCTGTGTTCTGACCCGCAACTCATGCTGATGACTCTTCACATCTGTGTTCTGACCCGCAACACATGCTGGTGACTCTTCACATCTGTGTTCTGACCCGCAAACCATGCTGGTGACTCTTCACACCTGTGTACTGACCCGCAAAACATGCTGGTGACTCTTCACACCTGTGTCCTGACCCGCAATACGTGCTGGTGACTCTTCACACCTGTGTACTGACCCGCAACTCATGCTGGTGACTGTTCACATCTGTGTACTGACCCGCAACTCATGCTGGTGACGCTTCACATCTGCGTACTGACCCGCAACTCATGCTGGTGACTCTTCACATCTGTTTACTGACCCGCAACACATGCTGGTGACTCTTCACATCTGTGTACTGACCCGCAACTCATGCTGGTGACTCATCACACCTATGTTCTGACCCGCAACTCATGCTGGTGACTCTTTGACCCGCACCACATGCTGGTGACTCTTCACACCTGTGTTCTGACCCGCAACACATGCTGGTGACTTTTCACATCTGTTTTCTGACCCGAAACTCATGCTGGTGACTCTTCACTCCTGTGTTCTGATCCGCAACACATGCTGGTGACTTTTCACATCTGTGTTCTGACCCGAAACTCATGCTGGTGACTTTTCACACCGGTGTACTGACCCGCAACACATGCTGGTGGCACGTCACACCTGTGTTCTGACCCGCAACACATGCTGGTGACTCTTCACACCTGTGTACTGACCCGCAACACATGCTGGTGACTCTTCACACCTGTGTACTGACCCGCAACACATGCTCGTGACTCTTCATATCTGTGTTCTGACCCGCAACTCATGCCGGTGACTCTTCACATCTGTGTTCTGACACGAAACTCATGCTGGTGACACTTCACACCTGTGTACTGACCCGCAACACATGCTGGTGACTCTTCACATCTGTTTACTGACCCGCAACACATGCTGGTGACTCTTCACACCTGTGTACTGACCCACAACACATGCTGGTGACTCTTCACATCTGTTTACTGACCTGCAACACATGCTGGTGACTCTTCATACCTGTGTACTGAACCGCAACTCATGCTGGTGACTGTTCACATCTGTGTACTGACCCGCAACTCATGCTGGTGACTCTTCACATCTGTGTACTGACCCGCAACACATGCTGGTGACTCGTCACATGGGTTCTGACCCGCAACACATGCTGGTGACTCTTCACATCTGTGTTCTGACCCGCAACTCATGCTGATGACTCTTCACATCTGTGTTCTGACCCGCAACTCATGCTGGTGACTCTTCACATCTGTTTATTTTCCCGCAACTCATGCTGGTGACTCTTCACCTCAGTGTTCTGACCCGCAACACATGCTGGTGACTCTTCACATCTGTGTACTGACCCGCAACTCATGCTGGTGACTCTTCACATCTGTGTACTGACCCGCAACTCATGCTGGTGACTCTTCACACCTGTGTTCTGACCCGCAACACATGCTGGTGACTCTTCACACCTGTGTTCTGACCCGCAACACATGCTGATGACTCTTCACACCTCTGTACTGACCCGCAACACATGCTGGTGACTCTTCACATCTGTGTTCTGACCCGCAAACCATGCTGGTGACTCTTCACACCTGTGTACTGACCCGCAAAACATGCTGGTGACTCTTCACACCTGTGTCCTGACCCGCAATACATGCTGGTGACTCTTCACACCTGTGTACTGACCCGCAACTCATGCTGGTGACTGTTCACATCTGTGTACTGACCCGCAACTCATGCTGGTGACTCTTCACATCTGCGTACTGACCCGCAACTCATGCTGGTGACTCTTCACATCTGTTTACTGACCCGCAACACATGCTGGTGACTCTTCACATCTGTGTACTGACCCGCAACTCATGCTGGTGACTCATCACACCTATGTTCTGACCCGCAACTCATGCTGGTGACTCTTTGACCCGCACCACATGCTGGTGACTCTTCACACCTGTGTTCTGACCCGCAACACATGCTGGTGACTTTTCACATCTGTTTTCTGACCCGAAACTCATGCTGGTGACTCTTCACTCCTGTGTTCTGATCCGCAACACATGCTGGTGACTTTTCACATCTGTGTTCTGACCCGAAACTCATGCTGGTGACTTTTCACACCTGTGTAATGACCCGCAACACATGCTGGTGGCACCTCACACCTGTGTTCTGACCCGCAACACATGCTGGTGACTCTTCACACCTGTGTACTGACCCGCAACACATGCTGCTGACTCTTCACACCTGTGTACTAACCCGCAACACATGCTCGTGACTCCTCATATCTGTGTTCTGACCCGCAACTCATGCTGGTGACTCTTCACATCTGTGTTCTGACCCGCAACTCATGCTGGTGACTCTTCGCATCTGTTTACTTTCTCGCAACTCATGCTGGTGACTCTTCACATCTGTGTTCTGACCCACAACACATGCTGGTGACTCTTCACTTCTGTGTACTGATCCGCAACTCATGCTGGTGACTCTTCACACCTGTGTTCTGACCCGCAACACATGCTGGTGACTCTTCACACCGGTGTTCTGACCCGCAACACATGCTGGTGACTCTTCACACCTGTGTACTGACCCGCAACTCATGCTGATGACTCTTCACATCTGTGTTCTGACCCGCAACACATGCTGGTGACTCTTCACATCTGTGTTCTGACCCGCAAACCATGCTGGTGACTCTTCACACCTGTGTACTGACCCGCAAAACATGCTGGTGACTCTTCACACCTGTGTCCTGACCCGCAATACGTGCTGGTGACTCTTCACACCTGTGTACTGACCCGCAACTCATGCTGGTGACTGTTCACATCTGTGTACTGACCCGCAACTCATGCTGGTGACGCTTCACATCTGCGTACTGACCCGCAACTCATGCTGGTGACTCTTCACATCTGTTTACTGACCCGCAACACATGCTGGTGACTCTTCACATCTGTGTACTGACCCGCAACTCATGCTGGTGACTCATCACACCTATGTTCTGACCCGCAACTCATGCTGGTGACTCTTTGACCCGCACCACATGCTGGTGACTCTTCACACCTGTGTTCTGACCCGCAACACATGCTGGTGACTTTTCACATCTGTTTTCTGACCCGAAACTCATGCTGGTGACTCTTCACTCCTGTGTTCTGATCCGCAACACATGCTGGTGACTTTTCACATCTGTGTTCTGACCCGAAACTCATGCTGGTGACTTTTCACACCGGTGTACTGACCCGCAACACATGCTGGTGGCACGTCACACCTGTGTTCTGACCCGCAACACATGCTGGTGACTCTTCACACCTGTGTACTGACCCGCAACACATGCTGGTGACTCTTCACACCTGTGTACTGACCCGCAACACATGCTCGTGACTCTTCATATCTGTGTTCTGACCCGCAACTCATGCCGGTGACTCTTCACATCTGTGTTCTGACACGAAACTCATGCTGGTGACACTTCACACCTGTGTACTGACCCGCAACACATGCTGGTGACTCTTCACATCTGTTTACTGACCCGCAACACATGCTGGTGACTCTTCACACCTGTGTACTGACCCACAACACATGCTGGTGACTCTTCACATCTGTTTACTGACCTGCAACACATGCTGGTGACTCTTCATACCTGTGTACTGAACCGCAACTCATGCTGGTGACTGTTCACATCTGTGTACTGACCCGCAACTCATGCTGGTGACTCTTCACATCTGTGTACTGACCCGCAACACATGCTGGTGACTCGTCACATGGGTTCTGACCCGCAACACATGCTGGTGACTCTTCACATCTGTGTTCTGACCCGCAACTCATGCTGATGACTCTTCACATCTGTGTTCTGACCCGCAACTCATGCTGGTGACTCTTCACATCTGTTTATTTTCCCGCAACTCATGCTGGTGACTCTTCACCTCAGTGTTCTGACCCGCAACACATGCTGGTGACTCTTCACATCTGTGTACTGACCCGCAACTCATGCTGGTGACTCTTCACATCTGTGTACTGACCCGCAACTCATGCTGGTGACTCTTCACACCTGTGTTCTGACCCGCAACACATGCTGGTGACTCTTCACACCTGTGTTCTGACCCGCAACACATGCTGATGACTCTTCACACCTCTGTACTGACCCGCAACACATGCTGGTGACTCTTCACATCTGTGTTCTGACCCGCAAACCATGCTGGTGACTCTTCACACCTGTGTACTGACCCGCAAAACATGCTGGTGACTCTTCACACCTGTGTCCTGACCCGCAATACATGCTGGTGACTCTTCACACCTGTGTACTGACCCGCAACTCATGCTGGTGACTGTTCACATCTGTGTACTGACCCGCAACTCATGCTGGTGACTCTTCACATCTGCGTACTGACCCGCAACTCATGCTGGTGACTCTTCACATCTGTTTACTGACCCGCAACACATGCTGGTGACTCTTCACATCTGTGTACTGACCCGCAACTCATGCTGGTGACTCATCACACCTATGTTCTGACCCGCAACTCATGCTGGTGACTCTTTGACCCGCACCACATGCTGGTGACTCTTCACACCTGTGTTCTGACCCGCAACACATGCTGGTGACTTTTCACATCTGTTTTCTGACCCGAAACTCATGCTGGTGACTCTTCACTCCTGTGTTCTGATCCGCAACACATGCTGGTGACTTTTCACATCTGTGTTCTGACCCGAAACTCATGCTGGTGACTTTTCACACCTGTGTAATGACCCGCAACACATGCTGGTGGCACCTCACACCTGTGTTCTGACCCGCAACACATGCTGGTGACTCTTCACACCTGTGTACTGACCCGCAACACATGCTGCTGACTCTTCACACCTGTGTACTAACCCGCAACACATGCTCGTGACTCCTCATATCTGTGTTCTGACCCGCAACTCATGCTGGTGACTCTTCACATCTGTGTTCTGACCCGCAACTCATGCTGGTGACTCTTCGCATCTGTTTACTTTCCCGCAACTCATGCTGGTGACTCTTCACATCTGTGTTCTGACCCACAACACATGCTGGTGACTCTTCACTTCTGTGTACTGATCCGCAACTCATGCTGGTGACTCTTCACACCTGTGTTCTGACCCGCAACACATGCTGGTGACTCTTCAAACCGGTGTTCTGACCCGCAACACATGCTGGTGACTCTTCACACCTGTGTACTGACCCGCAACACATGCTGGTGACTCTTCACACCTGTGTTCTGACCCACAACACATGCTGGTGACTCATCACACCTATGTTCTGAACGCAACTCATGCTGGTGACTCTTTGACCCACAACACATGCTGGTGACTCTTCACACCTGTGTTCTGACCCGCAACACATGATGGTGACTTTTCACATCTGTGTTCTGACCCGAAACCCATGCTGGTGACTCTTCACACCTGTGTTCTGATCCGCAACACATGCTGGTGACTTTTCATATCTGTGTTCTGACCCGTAACTCATGCTGGTGACTCTTCACACCTGTGTACTGACCCGCAACTCATGCTGATGACTCTTCACATCTGTGTTCTGACCCGCAACTCATGCTGGTGACTCTTCACATCTGTTTACCTTCCCGTAACTCATGCTGGTGACTCTTCACATCTGTGTTCTGACCCGCAACACATGCTGGTGACTCTTCACATCTGTGTACTGACCCGCAACTCATGCTGGTGACTCTTCACACCTGTGTACTGACCCGCAACACATGCTGGTGACTCTTCACATCTGTGTTCTGACCCGCAAACCATGCTGGTGACTCTTCACACCTGTGTACTGACCCGCAAAACATGCTGGTGACTCTTCACACCTGTGTCCTGACCCGCAATACATGCTGGTGACTCTTCACACCTGTGTACTGACCCGCAACTCATGCTGGTGACTGTTCACATCTGTGTACTGACCCGCAACTCATGCTGGTGACTCTTCACACCTGTGTACTGACCCGCAACACATGCTGGTGACTCTTCACACCTGTTTTCTGACCGCAACACATGCTGGTGACTTTTGACATTTGTGTTCTGACACGAAACTCATGCTGGTGACACTTCACACCTGTGTACTGACCCGCAACACATGCTGGTGACTCTTCACATCTGTTTACTGACCCGCAACACATGCTGGTGACTCTTCACACCTGTGTACTGACCCACAACACATGCTGGTGACTCTTCACATCTGTTTACTGACCTGCAACACATGCTGGTGACTCTTCATACCTGTGTACTGAACCGCAACTCATGCTGGTGACTCTTCACATCTGTGTACTGACCCGCAACACATGCTGGTGACTCGTCACATGGGTTCTGACCCGCAACACATGCTGGTGACTCTTCACATCTGTGTTCTGACCCTCAACTCATGCTGATGACTGTTCACATCTGTGTACTGACCCGCAACTCATGCTGGTGACTCTTCACACCTGTATACTGACCCGCAACTCATGCTGGTGACTCTTCACATCTGTGTAGTGGCCCGCAACTCATGCTGGTGACTCTTCACATCTGTGTACTGACCCGCAACACATGCTGGTGACTCTTCACATCTGTGTTCTGAACCGAAACTCTTGCTGGTGACTCTTCACACCTGTGTACTGACCCGCAACACATGCTGTTGACTCTTCACACCTGTGTACTGACCCGCAACACATTTTGGTGACTTTTTACATCTGTGTTCTGACCCGCAACACGTGCTGGTGACTCTTCACACCTGTGTTCTGACCCGCAACACGTGCTGGTGACTCCTCACACCTGTGTTCTGACCCGCAACACATGCTGGTGACTTTTCACATCTGTGTTCTGACCCGAAACTCATGCTGGTGACACTTCACACCTGTGTACTGACCCACAACACATGCTGGTGACTCTTCACTCCTGTGTTCTGACCCGCAACACATGCTGGTGACTCTTCACATCTGTTTATTGACCCGCAACTCATGCTGGTGACTCTTCACACCTGTGTACTGACCCGCAACACATGCTGTTGACTCTTCACATCTGTTTACTGACCCGCGACACATGTTGGTGACTTTTCACATTTGTGTTCTGACCCGAAACTCCTGCCGTTGACTTTTCACATCTGTGTTCTGACACGAAACTCATGCTGGTGACACTTCACACCTGTGTACTGACCCGCAACACATGCTGGCGACTCTTCACATCTGTTTACTGACCCGCAACACATGCTGGTGACTCTTCACACCTGTGTACTGACCCACAACACATGCTGGTGACTCTTCACATCTGTTTACTGACCTGCAACACATGCTGGTGACTCTTCACACCGGTGTTCTGACCCGCAACTCATGCTGGTGACTCTTCACACCTGTGTACTAACCCGCAACACATGCTGGTGACTCGTCACATGGGTTCTGACCCGCAACACATGCTGGTGACTCTTCACATCTGTGTTCTGACCCGCAACTCATGCTGATGACTCTTCACATCTGTGTTCTGACCCGCAACACATGCTGGTGACTCTTCACATCTGTGTTCTGACCCGCAAACCATGCTGGTGACTCTTCACACCTGTGTACTGACCCGCAAAACATGCTGGTGACTCTTCACACCTGTGTCCTGACCCGCAATACGTGCTGGTGACTCTTCACACCTGTGTACTGACCCGCAACTCATGCTGGTGACTGTTCACATCTGTGTACTGACCCGCAACTCATGCTGGTGACGCTTCACATCTGCGTACTGACCCGCAACTCATGCTGGTGACTCTTCACATCTGTTTACTGACCCGCAACACATGCTGGTGACTCTTCACATCTGTGTACTGACCCGCAACTCATGCTGGTGACTCATCACACCTATGTTCTGACCCGCAACTCATGCTGGTGACTCTTTGACCCGCACCACATGCTGGTGACTCTTCACACCTGTGTTCTGACCCGCAACACATGCTGGTGACTTTTCACATCTGTTTTCTGACCCGAAACTCATGCTGGTGACTCTTCACTCCTGTGTTCTGATCCGCAACACATGCTGGTGACTTTTCACATCTGTGTTCTGACCCGAAACTCATGCTGGTGACTTTTCACACCGGTGTACTGACCCGCAACACATGCTGGTGGCACGTCACACCTGTGTTCTGACCCGCAACACATGCTGGTGACTCTTCACACCTGTGTACTGACCCGCAACACATGCTGGTGACTCTTCACACCTGTGTACTGACCCGCAACACATGCTCGTGACTCTTCATATCTGTGTTCTGACCCGCAACTCATGCCGGTGACTCTTCACATCTGTGTTCTGACACGAAACTCATGCTGGTGACACTTCACACCTGTGTACTGACCCGCAACACATGCTGGTGACTCTTCACATCTGTTTACTGACCCGCAACACATGCTGGTGACTCTTCACACCTGTGTACTGACCCACAACACATGCTGGTGACTCTTCACATCTGTTTACTGACCTGCAACACATGCTGGTGACTCTTCATACCTGTGTACTGAACCGCAACTCATGCTGGTGACTGTTCACATCTGTGTACTGACCCGCAACTCATGCTGGTGACTCTTCACATCTGTGTACTGACCCGCAACACATGCTGGTGACTCGTCACATGGGTTCTGACCCGCAACACATGCTGGTGACTCTTCACATCTGTGTTCTGACCCGCAACTCATGCTGATGACTCTTCACATCTGTGTTCTGACCCGCAACTCATGCTGGTGACTCTTCACATCTGTTTATTTTCCCGCAACTCATGCTGGTGACTCTTCACCTCAGTGTTCTGACCCGCAACACATGCTGGTGACTCTTCACATCTGTGTACTGACCCGCAACTCATGCTGGTGACTCTTCACATCTGTGTACTGACCCGCAACTCATGCTGGTGACTCTTCACACCTGTGTTCTGACCCGCAACACATGCTGGTGACTCTTCACACCTGTGTTCTGACCCGCAACACATGCTGATGACTCTTCACACCTCTGTACTGACCCGCAACACATGCTGGTGACTCTTCACATCTGTGTTCTGACCCGCAAACCATGCTGGTGACTCTTCACACCTGTGTACTGACCCGCAAAACATGCTGGTGACTCTTCACACCTGTGTCCTGACCCGCAATACATGCTGGTGACTCTTCACACCTGTGTACTGACCCGCAACTCATGCTGGTGACTGTTCACATCTGTGTACTGACCCGCAACTCATGCTGGTGACTCTTCACATCTGCGTACTGACCCGCAACTCATGCTGGTGACTCTTCACATCTGTTTACTGACCCGCAACACATGCTGGTGACTCTTCACATCTGTGTACTGACCCGCAACTCATGCTGGTGACTCATCACACCTATGTTCTGACCCGCAACTCATGCTGGTGACTCTTTGACCCGCACCACATGCTGGTGACTCTTCACACCTGTGTTCTGACCCGCAACACATGCTGGTGACTTTTCACATCTGTTTTCTGACCCGAAACTCATGCTGGTGACTCTTCACTCCTGTGTTCTGATCCGCAACACATGCTGGTGACTTTTCACATCTGTGTTCTGACCCGAAACTCATGCTGGTGACTTTTCACACCTGTGTAATGACCCGCAACACATGCTGGTGGCACCTCACACCTGTGTTCTGACCCGCAACACATGCTGGTGACTCTTCACACCTGTGTACTGACCCGCAACACATGCTGCTGACTCTTCACACCTGTGTACTAACCCGCAACACATGCTCGTGACTCCTCATATCTGTGTTCTGACCCGCAACTCATGCTGGTGACTCTTCACATCTGTGTTCTGACCCGCAACTCATGCTGGTGACTCTTCGCATCTGTTTACTTTCTCGCAACTCATGCTGGTGACTCTTCACATCTGTGTTCTGACCCACAACACATGCTGGTGACTCTTCACTTCTGTGTACTGATCCGCAACTCATGCTGGTGACTCTTCACACCTGTGTTCTGACCCGCAACACATGCTGGTGACTCTTCACACCGGTGTTCTGACCCGCAACACATGCTGGTGACTCTTCACACCTGTGTACTGACCCGCAACTCATGCTGATGACTCTTCACATCTGTGTTCTGACCCGCAACACATGCTGGTGACTCTTCACATCTGTGTTCTGACCCGCAAACCATGCTGGTGACTCTTCACACCTGTGTACTGACCCGCAAAACATGCTGGTGACTCTTCACACCTGTGTCCTGACCCGCAATACGTGCTGGTGACTCTTCACACCTAAGGTATTGACCCGCAACTCATGCTGGTGACTGTTCACATCTGTGTACTGACCCGCAACTCATGCTGGTGACGCTTCACATCTGCGTACTGACCCGCAACTCATGCTGGTGACTCTTCACATCTGTTTACTGACCCGCAACACATGCTGGTGACTCTTCACATCTGTGTACTGACCCGCAACTCATGCTGGTGACTCATCACACCTATGTTCTGACCCGCAACTCATGCTGGTGACTCTTTGACCCGCACCACATGCTGGTGACTCTTCACACCTGTGTTCTGACCCGCAACACATGCTGGTGACTTTTCACATCTGTTTTCTGACCCGAAACTCATGCTGGTGACTCTTCACTCCTGTGTTCTGATCCGCAACACATGCTGGTGACTTTTCACATCTGTGTTCTGACCCGAAACTCATGCTGGTGACTTTTCACACCGGTGTACTGACCCGCAACACATGCTGGTGGCACGTCACACCTGTGTTCTGACCCGCAACACATGCTGGTGACTCTTCACACCTGTGTACTGACCCGCAACACATGCTGGTGACTCTTCACACCTGTGTACTGACCCGCAACACATGCTCGTGACTCTTCATATCTGTGTTCTGACCCGCAACTCATGCCGGTGACTCTTCACATCTGTGTTCTGACACGAAACTCATGCTGGTGACACTTCACACCTGTGTACTGACCCGCAACACATGCTGGTGACTCTTCACATCTGTTTACTGACCCGCAACACATGCTGGTGACTCTTCACACCTGTGTACTGACCCACAACACATGCTGGTGACTCTTCACATCTGTTTACTGACCTGCAACACATGCTGGTGACTCTTCATACCTGTGTACTGAACCGCAACTCATGCTGGTGACTGTTCACATCTGTGTACTGACCCGCAACTCATGCTGGTGACTCTTCACATCTGTGTACTGACCCGCAACACATGCTGGTGACTCGTCACATGGGTTCTGACCCGCAACACATGCTGGTGACTCTTCACATCTGTGTTCTGACCCGCAACTCATGCTGATGACTCTTCACATCTGTGTTCTGACCCGCAACTCATGCTGGTGACTCTTCACATCTGTTTATTTTCCCGCAACTCATGCTGGTGACTCTTCACCTCAGTGTTCTGACCCGTAACACATGCTGGTGACTCTTCACATCTGTGTACTGACCCGCAACTCATGCTGGTGACTCTTCACATCTGTGTACTGACCCGCAACTCATGCTGGTGACTCTTCACACCTGTGTTCTGACCCGCAACACATGCTGGTGACTCTTCACACCTGTGTTCTGACCCGCAACACATGCTGATGACTCTTCACACCTCTGTACTGACCCGCAACACATGCTGGTGACTCTTCACATCTGTGTTCTGACCCGCAAACCATGCTGGTGACTCTTCACACCTGTGTACTGACCCGCAAAACATGCTGGTGACTCTTCACACCTGTGTCCTGACCCGCAATACATGCTGGTGACTCTTCACACCTGTGTACTGACCCGCAACTCATGCTGGTGACTGTTCACATCTGTGTACTGACCCGCAACTCATGCTGGTGACTCTTCACATCTGCGTACTGACCCGCAACTCATGCTGGTGACTCTTCACATCTGTTTACTGACCCGCAACACATGCTGGTGACTCTTCACATCTGTGTACTGACCCGCAACTCATGCTGGTGACTCATCACACCTATGTTCTGACCCGCAACTCATGCTGGTGACTCTTTGACCCGCACCACATGCTGGTGACTCTTCACACCTGTGTTCTGACCCGCAACACATGCTGGTGACTTTTCACATCTGTTTTCTGACCCGAAACTCATGCTGGTGACTCTTCACTCCTGTGTTCTGATCCGCAACACATGCTGGTGACTTTTCACATCTGTGTTCTGACCCGAAACTCATGCTGGTGACTTTTCACACCTGTGTAATGACCCGCAACACATGCTGGTGGCACCTCACACCTGTGTTCTGACCCGCAACACATGCTGGTGACTCTTCACACCTGTGTACTGACCCGCAACACATGCTGCTGACTCTTCACACCTGTGTACTAACCCGCAACACATGCTCGTGACTCCTCATATCTGTGTTCTGACCCGCAACTCATGCTGGTGACTCTTCACATCTGTGTTCTGACCCGCAACTCATGCTGGTGACTCTTCGCATCTGTTTACTTTCCCGCAACTCATGCTGGTGACTCTTCACATCTGTGTTCTGACCCACAACACATGCTGGTGACTCTTCACTTCTGTGTACTGATCCGCAACTCATGCTGGTGACTCTTCACACCTGTGTTCTGACCCGCAACACATGCTGGTGACTCTTCAAACCGGTTTTCTGACCCGCAACACATGCTGGTGACTCTTCACACCTGTGTACTGACCCGCAACACATGCTGGTGACTCTTCACACCTGTGTTCTGACCCACAACACATGCTGGTGACTCATCACACCTATGTTCTGAACGCAACTCATGCTGGTGACTCTTTGACCCACAACACATGCTGGTGACTCTTCACACCTGTGTTCTGACCCGCAACACATGATGGTGACTTTTCACATCTGTGTTCTGACCCGAAACCCATGCTGGTGACTCTTCACACCTGTGTTCTGATCCGCAACACATGCTGGTGACTTTTCATATCTGTGTTCTGACCCGTAACTCATGCTGGTGACTCTTCACACCTGTGTACTGACCCGCAACTCATGCTGATGACTCTTCACATCTGTGTTCTGACCCGCAACTCATGCTGGTGACTCTTCACATCTGTTTACCTTCCCGTAACTCATGCTGGTGACTCTTCACATCTGTGTTCTGACCCGCAACACATGCTGGTGACTCTTCACATCTGTGTACTGACCCGCAACTCATGCTGGTGACTCTTCACACCTGTGTACTGACCCGCAACACATGCTGGTGACTCTTCACATCTGTGTTCTGACCCGCAAACCATGCTGGTGACTCTTCACACCTGTGTACTGACCCGCAAAACATGCTGGTGACTCTTCACACCTGTGTCCTGACCCGCAATACATGCTGGTGACTCTTCACACCTGTGTACTGACCCGCAACTCATGCTGGTGACTGTTCACATCTGTGTACTGACCCGCAACTCATGCTGGTGACTCTTCACATCTGCGTACTGACCCGCAACTCATGCTGGTGACTCTTCACATCTGTTTACTGACCCGCAACACATGCTGGTGACTCTTCACATCTGTGTACTGACCCGCAACTCATGCTGGTGACTCATCAAACCTATGTTCTGACCCGCAACTCATGCTGGTGACTCTTTGACCCGCACCACATGCTGGTGACTCTTCACACCTGTGTACTGACCCGAAACTCATGCTGGTGACTCTTCACATCTGTTTACTGACCCGCAACTCATGCTGGTGACTCTTCACATGTGTTCTGAAAAGCAGCACATGCTGGTGACTCTTCACATCTGTTTACTGAGCCGCAACACATGCTGGTAACTCTTCATATGTGTTCTGACCCGCAACACATGCTGGTGACTCTTCACATCTGCGTTATGACCCGCAACTCATGCTGGTGACTCTTCTCATCTGTGTTCTGACCCACAACTCATGCTGGTGACTCTTCGCATCTGTTTACTTTCCCGCAACTCATGCTGGTGACTCTTCACATCTGTGTTCTGACCCACAACACATGCTGGTGACTCTTCACTTCTGTGTACTGATCCGCAACTCATGCTGGTGACTCTTCACACCTGTGTTCTGACCCGCAACACATGCTGGTGACTCTTCACACCTGTGTTCTGACCCGCAACACATGCTGGTGACTCTTCACACCTGTGTACTGACCCGCAACACATGCTGGTGACTCTTCACATCTGTGTTCTGACCCACAACACATGCTGGTGACTCATCACACCTATGTTCTGAACGCAACTCATGCTGGTGACTCTTTGACCCACAACATATGCTGGTGACTCTTCACACCTGTGTTCTGACCCGCAACACATGATGGTGACTTTTCACATCTGTGTTCTGACCAGAAACGCATGCTGGTGACTCTTCACACCTGTGTTCTGATCCGCAACACATGCTGGTGACTTTTCATATCTGTGTTCTGACCCGTAACTCATGCTGGTGACTCTTCACACCTGTGTACTGACCCGCAACACATGCTGGTGACTCTTCATATCTGTGTTCTGACCCGCAACTCATTCTGGTGACTCTTCACACCTGTGTACTGACCCGCAACACATGCTGGTGACTCTTCACACCTGTGTACTGACCCGCAACACATGCTGGTGACTCTTCACACCTGTGTTCTGACCCGCAACACATGCTGGTGACTCTTCACACCTGTGTTCTGACCCGTAACACATGCTGGTGACTCTTCACACCTGTGTACTGACCCGAAACTCATGCTGGTGACTCTTCACACCTGTGTACTGACCCGCAACACATGCCGTTGACTCTTCACACCTGTGTACTGACCCGCAACACATGCTGGTGACTCTTCACACCTATGTTCTGACCCGCAACACATGCTGGTGTCTCTTCACATCTGTGTTCTGACCCGCAACACATGCTGGTGACTCTTCACACCTGTATACTGACCCGCAACTCATGCTGGTGACTCTTCACATCTGTGTACTGACCCGCAACTCATGCTGGTGACTCTTCACATCTCTGTACTGACCCGCAAAACATGCTGGTGAATCTTCACACCTGTGTTCTGACCCGCAACACATGCTGGTGACTCTTCACATCCTTGTACTGACCCGCAACTCATGCTGGTGACTCTTCACACCTGTGTTCTGACCCGCAACTCATGCTGGTGACCCGTCACACCTGTGTTCTGACCCGCAACTCATGCTTGTGACTCTTCACACCTGTGTTCTGACCCGCAACACATGCTGGTGACTCTTCACATCTGTGTTCTGACCCGCAAACCATGCTGGTGGCTCTTCACATCTGTGTTCTTACACGCAACACATGCTGGTGACTCTTCACACCTGTGTACTGACCCGCAACACATGCTGGTGACTCTTCACACCTGTGTTCTGACCCGCAACTCATGCTGGTGACTCTTTGACCCGCAAGACATGCTGGTGATTCTTCACATCTGTGTTCTGACCAGCAACACATTCTAGTGACTCTCGACACCTGTGTACTGACCCACAACACATGCTGGTGACTCTTCACCTCTGTGTTCTGACCCGCAACTCATGCTGGTGACTCTTCACATCTGTGTTTTGACCCGCAACACATGCTATTGACTCTTCACATCTGTGTACTATCACGCAACTCATGCTGGTGACTCTTCACACCTGTGTTCTGACCCGCAACACATGCTGGTGACTCTTCACACCTGTGTTCTGACCCGCAACACATGCTTGTGACTCTTCACACCTGTGTACTGACCCGCAACTCATGCTGGTGACTCTTCACATCTGTGTTCTGACCCGCAAACCATGCTGGTGACTCTTCACACCTATGTTCTGACCCGCAACTCATACTGGTGACTCTTTGACCCGCAACACATGCTGGTGACTCTTCACACCTTTGTTCTGACCCGCAAGACATGCTGGTGACTTTTCACATCTGTGTTCTGACCCGAAACTCATGCTGGTGACTCTTCACACCTGTCTTCTGATCCGCAACACATGCTGGTGACTTTTCACATCTGTGTTCTGATCCGAAACTCAAGCTGGTGACTCTTCACACCTGTGTACTGACCCGCAACACATGCTGGTGGCACATCACACCTGTGTTCTGACCCGCAACACATGCAGGTGACTCTTCACAACTGTGTTCTGACCCGCAACAAATGCTGGTGACTCTTCACACCTGTGTACTGACCCGCAACACATGCTGGTGACTCTTCACACCTGTGTTCTGACCCGCAACTCATGCTGGTGACTCTTCACACCTGTGTACTGACCCGCAACACATGCTGGTGACTCTTCACACCTGTGTTCTGACCCGCAACTCATGCTGGTGACTCTTCACATCTGTGTACTGACCCGCAACACATGCTGGTGACTCTTCACATCTGTGTACTGACCCGCAACTCATGCTGGTGACTCTTCACACCTGTGTTCTGACACGCAACTCATGCTGGTGACCCGTCACACCTGTGTTCTGACCCGCAACTCATGCTTGTGACTCTTCACACCTGTGTACTGACACGCAACTCATGCTGGTGACCCGTCACACCTGTGTTCTGACCCGCAACTCATGCTGGTGACTCTTCACACCTGTGTTCTGACCCGCAACACATGCTGGTGACTCTTCACATCTGTGTTCTGACCCGCAAATCATGCTGGTGACTCTTCACATCTGTGTTCTGACCCACAAAACATGCTGGTAACTCTTCACACCTGTGTACTGACCCGCAACACATGCTGGTGACTCTTCACACCTGTGTTTTGACCCGCAACTCATGCTGGTGACTCTTTGACCCGCAACACATGCTGGTGATTCTTCACATCTGTGTTCTGACCAGCAACACATTCTGGTGACTCTCCACACCTGTGTACTGACCCGCAACACATGCTGGTGACTCTTCACATCTGTGTTCTGACCCGCAACTCATGCTGGTGACTCTTCACATCTGTGTTCTGACCCGCAACACATGCTGGTGACTCTTCACATCTGTGTACTGACACCCAAATCATGCTGGTGACTCTTCACACCTGTGTTCTGACCCGCAACACATGCTGGTGACTCTTCACACCTGTGTTCTGACCCGCAACACATGCTGGTGACTCTTCACACCTGTGTACTAACCCGCAACTCATGCTGGTGACTCTTCACATCTGTGTTCTGACCCGCAAACCATGCTGGTGACTCTTCACATCTGTGTTCTGACCCACAACACATGCTGGTGACTCATCACAACTATGTTTTGACCCGCGACTCATGCTGGTGACTCTTTGACCCGCAACACATGCTGGTGACTCTTCACACCTGTGTTCTGACCCGAAACTCATGCTGGTGACTCTTCACACCTGTGTTCTGATCCGCAACACATGCTGGTGACTTTTCATATCTGTGTTCTGACCCGTAACTCATGCTGTTGACTCTTCACACCTGTGTACTTACCCGCAACACATGCTGGTGACTCTTCATATCTGTGTTCTGACCCGCAACTCATGCTGGTGACTCTTCACACTTGTGTACTGACCCGCAACACATGCTGGTGACTCTTCACACCTGTGTACTGACCCGCAACACATGCTGGTGACTCTTAACACCTGTGTTCTGACCCGCAACACATGCTGGTGACGCTTCACACCTGTGTTCTGACCCGTAACACATGCTGGTGACTCTTCACACCTGTGTACTGACCCGAAACTCATGCTGGTGACTCTTCACACATGTGTGTTCTGACACGCAACACATGCTGGTGACTCTTCATATCTGTGTTCTGACCTGCAACTCATGCTGGTGACTCTTCACACCTGTGTACTGACCCGCAACACATGCCGGTGACTCTTCACACCTGTGTAATGACCCGCAACACATGCTGGTGACTCTTCACACCTGTCTTCTGACCCGCAACTCATGCTGGTGTCTCTTCACACCTGTCTTCTGACCCGCAACACATGCTGGTGACTCTTCACACCTGTGTACTGACCCGCAACTCATGCTGGTGACTCTTCACACCTGTTTACTGACCCGCAACTCATGCAGGTGACTCTTCACATCTGTGTACTGACCCGCAACTCATGCTGGTGACTCTTCACATCTGTGTACTGACCCGCAACACATGCTGGTGACTCTTCACATCTGTGTACTGACCCGCAACAAATGCTGGTGACTCTTCATATCTGTGTTCTGACCCGCAACTCATGCTGGTGACTCTTCACATCTGTGTTCTGACCCGCAACACATGCTGGTGACTCTTCACACCTGTGTTCTGACCCGCAACACATGCTGGTGACTCTTCACACCTGTGTACTGACCCGCAACTCATGCTGGTGACTCTTCACATCTGTGTTCTGACCCGCAAACCATGCTGGTGACTCTTCACATCTATGTTCTGACCCACAACACATGCTGGTGACTCATCACACCTATGTTTTGACCCGCGACTCATGCTGGTGACTATTTGACCCGCAACTCATGCTGGTGACTCATCACACCTATGTTCTGACCCGCAACTCATGCTGGTGACTCTTTGACCCGCACCACATGCTGGTGACTCTTCACACCTGTGTTCTGACCCGCAACACATGCTGGTGACTTTTCACATCTGTTTTCTGACCCGAAACTCATGCTGGTGACTCTTCACTCCTGTGTTCTGATCCGCAACACATGCTGGTGACTTTTCACATCTGTGTTCTGACCCGAAACTCATGCTGGTGACTTTTCACACCTGTGTAATGACCCGCAACACATGCTGGTGGCACCTCACACCTGTGTTCTGACCCGCAACACATGCTGGTGACTCTTCACACCTGTGTACTGACCCGCAACACATGCTGCTGACTCTTCACACCTGTGTACTAACCCGCAACACATGCTCGTGACTCCTCATATCTGTGTTCTGACCCGCAACTCATGCTGGTGACTCTTCACATCTGTGTTCTGACCCGCAACTCATGCTGGTGACTCTTCGCATCTGTTTACTTTCCCGCAACTCATGCTGGTGACTCTTCACACCGGTGTTCTGACCCGCAACACATGCTGGTGACTCTTCACACCTGTGTACTGACCCGCAACACATGCTGGTGACTCTTCACACCTGTGTTCTGACCCACAACACATGCTGGTGACTCATCACACCTATGTTCTGAACGCAACTCATGCTGGTGACTCTTTGACCCACAACACATGCTGGTGACTCTTCACACCTGTGTTCTGACCCGCAACACATGATGGTGACTTTTCACATCTGTGTTCTGACCCGAAACCCATGCTGGTGACTCTTCACACCTGTGTTCTGATCCGCAACACATGCTGGTGACTTTTCATATCTCTGTTCTGACCCGTAACTCATGCTGGTGACTCTTCACACCTGTGTACTGACCCGCAACTCATGCTGATGACTCTTCACATCTGTGTTCTGACCCGCAACTCATGCTGGTGACTCTTCACA
The DNA here is from genome assembly GCF_029633865.1 of Lampris incognitus. Taxonomy (NCBI): domain Eukaryota; kingdom Metazoa; phylum Chordata; class Actinopteri; order Lampriformes; family Lampridae; genus Lampris; species Lampris incognitus. The sequence continues at coordinate 59,580,541 of NC_079218.1, read as the reverse complement.
TCTGTTTACCTTCCCGTAACTCATGCTGGTGACTCTTCACATCTGTGTTCTGACCCGCAACACATGCTGGTGACTCTTCACATCTGTGTACTGACCCGCAACTCATGCTGGTGACTCTTCACACCTGTGTACTGACCCGCAACACATGCTGGTGACTCTTCACATCTGTGTTCTGACCCGCAAACCATGCTGGTGACTCTTCACACCTGTGTACTGACCCGCAAAACATGCTGGTGACTCTTCACACCTGTGTCCTGACCCGCAATACATGCTGGTGACTCTTCACACCTGTGTACTGACCCGCAACTCATGCTGGTGACTGTTCACATCTGTGTACTGACCCGCAACTCATGCTGGTGACTCTTCACATCTGCGTACTGACCCGCAACTCATGCTGGTGACTCTTCACATCTGTTTACTGACCCGCAACACATGCTGGTGACTCTTCACATCTGTGTACTGACCCGCAACTCATGCTGGTGACTCATCAAACCTATGTTCTGACCCGCAACTCATGCTGGTGACTCTTTGACCCGCACCACATGCTGGTGACTCTTCACACCTGTGTACTGACCCGAAACTCATGCTGGTGACTCTTCACATCTGTTTACTGACCCGCAACTCATGCTGGTGACTCTTCACATGTGTTCTGAAAAGCAGCACATGCTGGTGACTCTTCACATCTGTTTACTGAGCCGCAACACATGCTGGTAACTCTTCATATGTGTTCTGACCCGCATCACATGCTGGTGACTCTTCACATCTGTGTTATGACCCGCAACTCATGCTGGTGACTCTTCTCATCTGTGTTCTGACCCACAACTCATGCTGGTGACTCTTCGCAATCTGTTTACTTTCCCGCAACTCATGCTGGTGACTCTTCACATCTGTGTTCTGACCCACAACACATGCTGGTGACTCTTCACTTCTGTGTACTGATCCGCAACTCATGCTGGTGACTCTTCACACCTGTGTTCTGACCCGCAACACATGCTGGTGACTCTTCACACCTGTGTTCTGACCCGCAACACATGCTGGTGACTCTTCACACCTATGTTCTGACCCGCAACTCATGCTGGTGACTCTTTGACCCGCACCACATGCTGGTGACTCTTCACACCTGTGTTCTGACCCGCAACACATGCTGGTGACTTTTCACATCTGTGTTCTGACCCACAACACATGCTGGTGACTCTTCACTTCTGTGTACTGATCCGCAACTCATGCTGGTGACTCTTCACACCTGTGTTCTGACCCGCAACACATGCTGGTGACTCTTCACACCTGTGTTCTGACCCGCAACACATGCTGGTGACTCATCACACCTATGTTCTGACCCGCAACTCATGCTGGTGACTCTTTGACCCGCACCACATGCTGGTGACTCTTCACACCTGTGTTCTGACCCGCAACACATGCTGGTGACTTTTCACATCTGTTTTCTGACCCGAAACTCATGCTGGTGACTCTTCACTCCTGTGTTCTGATCCGCAACACATGCTGGTGACTTTTCACATCTGTGTTCTGACCCGAAACTCATGCTGGTGACTTTTCACACCTGTGTAATGACCCGCAACACATGCTGGTGGCACCTCACACCTGTGTTCTGACCCGCAACACATGCTGGTGACTCTTCACACCTGTGTACTGACCCGCAACACATGCTGCTGACTCTTCACACCTGTGTACTAACCCGCAACACATGCTCGTGACTCCTCATATCTGTGTTCTGACCCGCAACTCATGCTGGTGACTCTTCACATCTGTGTTCTGACCCGCAACTCATGCTGGTGACTCTTCGCATCTGTTTACTTTCCCGCAACTCATGCTGGTGACTCTTCACATCTGTGTTCTGACCCACAACACATGCTGGTGACTCTTCACTTCTGTGTACTGATCCGCAACTCATGCTGGTGACTCTTCACACCTGTGTTCTGACCCGCAACACATGCTGGTGACTCTTCACACCGGTGTTCTGACCCGCAACACATGCTGGTGACTCTTCACACCTGTGTACTGACCCGCAAAACATGCTGGTGACTCTTCACACCTGTGTCCTGACCCGCAATACATGCTGGTGACTCTTCACACCTGTGTACTGACCCGCAACTCATGCTGGTGACTGTTCACATCTGTGTACTGACCCGCAACTCATGCTGGTGACTCTTCACATCTGCGTACTGACCCGCAACTCATGCTGGTGACTCTTCACATCTGTTTACTGACCCGCAACACATGCTGGTGACTCTTCACATCTGTGTACTGACCCGCAACTCATGCTGGTGACTCATCAAACCTATGTTCTGACCCGCAACTCATGCTGGTGACTCTTTGACCCGCACCACATGCTGGTGACTCTTCACACCTGTGTACTGACCCGAAACTCATGCTGGTGACTCTTCACATCTGTTTACTGACCCGCAACTCATGCTGGTGACTCTTCACATGTGTTCTGAAAAGCAGCACATGCTGGTGACTCTTCACATCTGTTTACTGAGCCGCAACACATGCTGGTAACTCTTCATATGTGTTCTGACCCGCAACACATGCTGGTGACTCTTCACATCTGCGTTATGACCCGCAACTCATGCTGGTGACTCTTCTCATCTGTGTTCTGACCCACAACTCATGCTGGTGACTCTTCGCATCTGTTTACTTTCCCGCAACTCATGCTGGTGACTCTTCACATCTGTGTTCTGACCCACAACACATGCTGGTGACTCTTCACTTCTGTGTACTGATCCGCAACTCATGCTGGTGACTCTTCACACCTGTGTTCTGACCCGCAACACATGCTGGTGACTCTTCACACCTGTGTTCTGACACGCAACACATGCTGGTGACTCTTCACACCTATGTTCTGACCCGCAACTCATGCTGGTGACTCTTTGACCCGCACCACATGCTGGTGACTCTTCACACCTGTGTTCTGACCCGCAACACATGCTGGTGACTTTTCACATCTGTGTTCTGACCCACAACACATGCTGGTGACTCTTCACTTCTGTGTACTGATCCGCAACTCATGCTGGTGACTCTTCACACCTGTGTTCAGACCCGCAACACATGCTGGTGACTCTTCACACCTGTGTTCTGACCCGCAACACATGCTGGTGACTCATCACACCTATGTTCTGACCCGCAACTCATGCTGGTGATTCTTTGACCCGCACCACATGCTGGTGACTCTTCACACCTGTGTTCTGACCCGCAACACATGCTGGTGACTTTTCACATCTGTTTTCTGACCCGAAACTCATGCTGGTGACTCTTCACTCCTGTGTTCTGATCCGCAACACATGCTGGTGACTTTTCACATCTGTGTTCTGACCCGAAACTCATGCTGGTGACTTTTCACACCTGTGTAATGACCCGCAACACATGCTGGTGGCACCTCACACCTGTGTTCTGACCCGCAACACATGCTGGTGACTCTTCACACCTGTGTACTGACCCGCAACACATGCTGCTGACTCTTCACACCTGTGTACTAACCCGCAACACATGCTCGTGACTCCTCATATCTGTGTTCTGACCCGCAACTCATGCTGGTGACTCTTCACACCGGTGTTCTGACCCGCAACACATGCTGGTGACTCTTCACACCTGTGTACTGACCCGCAACACATGCTGGTGACTCTTCACACCTGTGTTCTGACCCACAACACATGCTGGTGACTCATCACACCTATGTTCTGAACGCAACTCATGCTGGTGACTCTTTGACCCACAACACATGCTGGTGACTCTTCACACCTGTGTTCTGACCCGCAACACATGATGGTGACTTTTCACATCTGTGTTCTGACCCGAAACCCATGCTGGTGACTCTTCACACCTGTGTTCTGATCCGCAACACATGCTGGTGACTTTTCATATCTGTGTTCTGACCCGTAACTCATGCTGGTGACTCTTCACACCTGTGTACTGACCCGCAACTCATGCTGATGACTCTTCACATCTGTGTTCTGACCCGCAACTCATGCTGGTGACTCTTCACATCTGTTTACCTTCCCGTAACTCATGCTGGTGACTCTTCACATCTGTGTTCTGACCCGCAACACATGCTGGTGACTCTTCACATCTGTGTACTGACCCGCAACTCATGCTGGTGACTCTTCACACCTGTGTACTGACCCGCAACACATGCTGGTGACTCTTCACATCTGTGTTCTGACCCGCAAACCATGCTGGTGACTCTTCACACCTGTGTACTGACCCGCAAAACATGCTGGTGACTCTTCACACCTGTGTCCTGACCCGCAATACATGCTGGTGACTCTTCACACCTGTGTACTGACCCGCAACTCATGCTGGTGACTGTTCACATCTGTGTACTGACCCGCAACTCATGCTGGTGACTCTTCACATCTGCGTACTGACCCGCAACTCATGCTGGTGACTCTTCACATCTGTTTACTGACCCGCAACACATGCTGGTGACTCTTCACATCTGTGTACTGACCCGCAACTCATGCTGGTGACTCATCAAACCTATGTTCTGACCCGCAACTCATGCTGGTGACTCTTTGACCCGCACCACATGCTGGTGACTCTTCACACCTGTGTACTGACCCGAAACTCATGCTGGTGACTCTTCACATCTGTTTACTGACCCGCAACTCATGCTGGTGACTCTTCACATGTGTTCTGAAAAGCAGCACATGCTGGTGACTCTTCACATCTGTTTACTGAGCCGCAACACATGCTGGTAACTCTTCATATGTGTTCTGACCCGCAACACATGCTGGTGACTCTTCACATCTGCGTTATGACCCGCAACTCATGCTGGTGACTCTTCTCATCTGTGTTCTGACCCACAACTCATGCTGGTGACTCTTCGCATCTGTTTACTTTCCCGCAACTCATGCTGGTGACTCTTCACATCTGTGTTCTGACCCACAACACATGCTGGTGACTCTTCACTTCTGTGTACTGATCCGCAACTCATGCTGGTGACTCTTCACACCTGTGTTCTGACCCGCAACACATGCTGGTGACTCTTCACACCTGTGTTCTGACCCGCAACACATGCTGGTGACTCTTCACACCTGTGTACTGACCCGCAACACATGCTGGTGACTCTTCACATCTGTGTTCTGACCCACAACACATGCTGGTGACTCATCACACCTATGTTCTGAACGCAACTCATGCTGGTGACTCTTTGACCCACAACATATGCTGGTGACTCTTCACACCTGTGTTCTGACCCGCAACACATGATGGTGACTTTTCACATCTGTGTTCTGACCAGAAACGCATGCTGGTGACTCTTCACACCTGTGTTCTGATCCGCAACACATGCTGGTGACTTTTCATATCTGTGTTCTGACCCGTAACTCATGCTGGTGACTCTTCACACCTGTGTACTGACCCGCAACACATGCTGGTGACTCTTCATATCTGTGTTCTGACCCGCAACTCATTCTGGTGACTCTTCACACCTGTGTACTGACCCGCAACACATGCTGGTGACTCTTCACACCTGTGTACTGACCCGCAACACATGCTGGTGACTCTTCACACCTGTGTTCTGACCCGCAACACATGCTGGTGACTCTTCACACCTGTGTTCTGACCCGTAACACATGCTGGTGACTCTTCACACCTGTGTACTGACCCGAAACTCATGCTGGTGACTCTTCACACCTGTGTACTGACCCGCAACACATGCCGTTGACTCTTCACACCTGTGTACTGACCCGCAACACATGCTGGTGACTCTTCACACCTATGTTCTGACCCGCAACACATGCTGGTGTCTCTTCACATCTGTGTTCTGACCCGCAACACATGCTGGTGACTCTTCACACCTGTATACTGACCCGCAACTCATGCTGGTGACTCTTCACATCTGTGTACTGACCCGCAACTCATGCTGGTGACTCTTCACATCTCTGTACTGACCCGCAAAACATGCTGGTGAATCTTCACACCTGTGTTCTGACCCGCAACACATGCTGGTGACTCTTCACATCCGTGTACTGACCCGCAACTCATGCTGGTGACTCTTCACACCTGTGTTCTGACCCGCAACTCATGCTGGTGACCCGTCACACCTGTGTTCTGACCCGCAACTCATGCTGGTGACTCTTCACACCTGTGTTCTGACCCGCAACACATGCTGGTGACTCTTCACATCTGTGTTCTGACCCGCAAACCATGCTGGTGGCTCTTCACATCTGTGTTCTTACACGCAACACATGCTGGTGACTCTTCACACCTGTGTACTGACCCGCAACACATGCTGGTGACTCTTCACACCTGTGTTCTGACCCGCAACTCATGCTGGTGACTCTTTGACCCGCAAGACATGCTGGTGATTCTTCACATCTGTGTTCTGACCAGCAACACATTCTAGTGACTCTCGACACCTGTGTACTGACCCGCAACACATGCTGGTGACTCTTCACCTCTGTGTTCTGACCCGCAACTCATGCTGGTGACTCTTCACATCTGTGTTTTGACCCGCAACACATGCTATTGACTCTTCACATCTGTGTACTATCACGCAACTCATGCTGGTGACTCTTCAAACCTGTGTTCTGACCCGCAACACATGCTGGTGACTCTTCACACCTGTGTTCTGACCCGCAACACATGCTTGTGATTCTTCACACCTGTGTACTGACCCGCAACTCATGCTGGTGACTCTTCACATCTGTGTTCTGACCCGCAAACCATGCTGGTGACTCTTCACACCTATGTTCTGACCCGCAACTCATACTGGTGACTCTTTGACCCGCAACACATGCTGGTGACTCTTCACACCTGTGTACTGACCCGCAAGACATGCTGGTGACTTTTCACATCTGTGTTCTGACCCGAAACTCATGCTGGTGACTCTTCACACCTGTCTTCTGATCCGCAACACATGCTGGTGACTTTTCACATCTGTGTTCTGATCCGAAACTCAAGCTGGTGACTCTTCACACCTGTGTACTGACCCGCAACACATGCTGGTGGCACATCACACCTGTGTTCTGACCCGCAACACATGCAGGTGACTCTTCACAACTGTGTTCTGATCCGCAACACATGCTGGTGACTTTTCATATCTGTGTTCTGACCCGTAACTCATGCTGTTGACTCTTCACACCTGTGTACTGACCCGCAACACATGCTGGTGACTCTTCATATCTGTGTTCTGTCCCTCAACTCATGCTGTTGACTCTTCACACCTGTGTACTGACCCGCAACACATGCTGGTGACTCTTCATATCTGTGTTCTGACCCGCAACTCATGCTGGTGACTCTTCACACTTGTGTACTGACCCGCAACACATGCTGGTGACTCTTCACACCTGTGTACTGACCCGCAACACATGCTGGTGACTCTTAACACCTGTGTTCTGACCCGCAACACATGCTGGTGACGCTTCACACCTGTGTTCTGACCCGTAACACATTCTGGTGACTCTTCACACCTGTGTACTGACCCGAAACTCATGCTGGTGACTCTTCACACATGTGTGTTCTGACCCGCAACACATGCTGGTGACTCTTCATATCTGTGTTCTGACCCGCAACTCATGCTGGTGACTCTTCACACCTGTGTACTGACCCGCAACACATGCCGGTGACTCTTCACACCTGTGTAATGACCCGCAACACATGCTGGTGACTCTTCACACCTGTCTTCTGACCCGCAACTCATGCTGGTGTCTCTTCACACCTGTCTTCTGACCCGCAACACATGCTGGTGACTCTTCACACCTGTGTACTGACCCGCAACTCATGCTGGTGACTCTTCACACCTGTTTACTGACCCGCAACTCATGCAGGTGACTCTTCACATCTGTGTACTGACCCGCAACTCATGCTGGTGACTCTTCACATCTGTGTACTGACCCGCAACACATGCTGGTGACTCTTCACATCTGTGTACTGACCCGCAACAAATGCTGGTGACTCTTCATATCTGTGTTCTGACCCGCAACTCATGCTGGTGACTCTTCACATCTGTGTTCTGACCCGCAACACATGCTGGTGACTCTTCACACCTGTGTTCTGACCCGCAACACATGCTGGTGACTCTTCACACCTGTGTACTGACCCGCAACTCATGCTGGTGACTCTTCACATCTGTGTTCTGACCCGCAAACCATGCTGGTGACTCTTCACATCTATGTTCTGACCCACAACACATGCTGGTGACTCATCACACCTATGTTTTGACCCGCGACTCATGCTGGTGACTATTTGACCCGCAACACATGCTGGTGACTCTTGACACCTGTGTTCTGACCAGCAACACATGCTGGTGACTCATCACACCTATGTTCTGAACGCAACTCATGCTGGTGACTCTTTGACCCACAACACATGCTGGTGACTCTTCCCCCCGGGGTTCTAACCCGCAACACATGCTGGTGACTTTTCACATCTGTGTTCTGACCCGAAACTCATGCTGGTGACTCATCACACCTGTGTTCTGATCCGCAACACATGCTGGTGACTTTTCATATCTGTGTTCTGACCCGTAACTCATGCTGGTGACTCTTCACACCTGTGTACTGACCCGCAACACATGCTGGTGACTCTTCATATCTGTGTTCTGACCCGCAACTCATGCTGGTGACTCTTCACACCTGTGTACTGACCCGCAACACATGCTGGTGACTCTTCACACCTGTGTACTGACCCGCAACACATGCTGGTGACTCTTCACACCTGAATTCTGACCCGCAACACATGCCGGTGACTCTTCACACCTGTGTACTGACCCGCAACACATGCTGGTGACTCTTCACACCTGTGTTCTGACCCGCAACACATGCTGGTGTCTCTTCACACCTGTGTACTGACCCGCAACTCATGCTGGTGACTCTTCACACCTGTGTTCTGACCCGCAACACATGCTGGTGTCTCTTCACACCTGTGTACTGACCCGCAACACATGCTGGTGACTCTTCACATCTGTGTACTGACACCCAAATCATGCTGGTGACTCTTCACACCTGTGTTCTGACCCGCAACACATGCTGGTGACTCTTCACACCTGTGTTCTGACCCGCAACACATGCTGGTGACTCTTCACACCTGTGTACTAACCCGCAACTCATGCTGGTGACTCTTCACATCTGTGTTCTGACCCGCAAACCATGCTGGTGACTCTTCACATCTGTGTTCTGACCCACAACACATGCTGGTGACTCATCACAACTATGTTTTGACCCGCGACTCATGCTGGTGACTCTTCACACCTGTGTTCTGACCCGAAACTCATGCTGGTGACTCTTCACACCTGTGTTCTGATCCGCAACACATGCTGGTGACTTTTCATATCTGTGTTCTGACCCGCAACACATGCTGGTGACTCTTCATATCTGTGTTCTGACCCGCAACTCATGCTGGTGACTCTTCACACCTGTGTACTGACCCGCAACACATGCTGGTGACTCTTCACACCTGTGTACTGACCCGCAACACATGCTGGTGACTCTTAACACCTGTGTTCTGACCCGCAACACATGCTGGTGACGCTTCACACCTGTGTTCTGACCCGTAACACATGCTGGTGACTCTTCACACCTGTGTACTGACCCGGAACTCATGCTGGTGACTCTTCACACATGTGTGTTCTGACCCGCAACACATGCTGGTGACTCTTCATATCTGTGTTCTGACCCGCAACTCATGCTGGTGACTCTTCACACCTGTGTACTGACCCGCAACACATGCCGGTGACTCTTCACACCTGTGTAATGACCCGCAACACATGCTGGTGACTCTTCACACCTGTCTTCTGACCCGCAACTCATGCTGGTGTCTCTTCACACCTGTCTTGTGACCCGCAACACATGCTGGTGACTCTTCACACCTGTCTTGTGACCCGCAACTCATGCTGGTGACTCTTCACACCTGTTTACTGACCCGCAACTCATGCTGGTGACTCTTCACATCTGTGTACTGACCCGCAACTCATGCTGGTGACTCTTCACATCTGTGTACTGACCCGCAACACATGCTGGTGACTCTTCACATCTGTGTACTGACCCGCAACAAATGCTGGTGACTCTTCATATCTGTGTTCTGACCCGCAACTCATGCTGGTGACTCTTCACATCTGTGTTCTGACCCGCAACACATGCTGGTGACTCTTCACACCTGTGTTCTGACCCGCAACACATGCTGGTGACTCTTCACACCTGTGTACTGACCCGCAACTCATGCTGGTGACTCTTCACATCTGTGTTCTGACCCGCAAACCATGCTGGTGACTCTTCACATCTGTGTTCTGACCCACAACACATGCTGGTGACTCATCACACCTATGTTTTGACCCGCGACTCATGCTGGTGACTATTTGACCCGCAACACATGCTGGTGACTCTTCACACCTGTGTTCTGACCAGCAACACATGCTGGTGACTCATCACACCTATGTTCTGAACGCAACTCATGCTGGTGACTCTTTGACCCACAACACATGCTGGTGACTCTTCCCCCCGGGGTTCTAACCCGCAACACATGCTGGTGACTTTTCACATCTGTGTTCTGACCCGAAACTCATGCTGGTGACTCTTCACACCTGTGTTCTGATCCGTAACACATGCTGGTGACTTTTCATATCTGTGTTCTGACCCGTAACTCATGCTGGTGACTCTTCACACCTGTGTACTGACCCGCAACACATGCTGGTGACTCTTCATATCTGTGTTCTGACCCGCAACTCATGCTGGTGACTCTTCACACCTGTGTACTGACCCGCAACACATGCTGGTGACTCTTCACACCTGTGTACTGACCCGCAACACATGCTGGTGACTCTTCACACCTGAATTCTGACCCGCAACACATGCCGGTGACTCTTCACACCTGTGTACTGACCCGCAACACATGCTGGTGACTCTTCACACCTGTGTTCTGACCCGCAACACATGCTGGTGTCTCTTCACACCTGTGTACTGACCCGCAACTCATGCTGGTGACTCTTCACATCTGTGTTCTGACCCGCAAACCATGCTGGTGACTCTTCACATCTGTGTTCTGACCCGCAACACATGCTGGTGACTCATCACACCTATGTTTTGACCCGCGACTCATGCTGGTGACTATTTGACCCGCAACACATGCTGGTGACTCTTCACACCTGTGTTCTGACCAGCAACACATGCTGGTGACTCTTCACGTCTTTGTTCTGACCCGCAACAAATGCTGGTGACTCTTCACACCTGTGTACTGACCCGCAACACATGCTGGTGATTCTTCACATCTGTGTTCTGACCCAAAACACATGCTGGTGACTCATCACACCTATGTTCTGAACGCAACTCATGCTGGTGACTCTTTGACCCACAACACATGCTGGTGACTCTTCCCCCCGGGGTTCTAACCCGTAACACATGCTGGTGACTTTTCACATCTGTGTTCTGACCCGAAACTCATGCTGGTGACTCTTCACACCTGTGTTCTGATCCGCAACACATGCTGGTGACTTTTCATATCTGTGTTCTGACCCGTAACTCATGCTGGTGACTCTTCACACCTGTGTACTGACCCGCAACACATGCTGGTGACTCTTCATATCTGTGTTCTGACCCGCAACTCATGCTGGTGACTCTTCACACCTGTGTACTGACCCGCAACACATGCTGGTGACTCTTCACACCTGTGTACTGACCCGCAACACATGCTGGTGACTCTTCACACCTGAATTCTGACCCGCAACACATGCCGGTGACTCTTCACACCTGTGTACTGACCCGCAACACATGCTGGTGTCTCTTCACACCTGTGTTCTGACCCGCAACACATGCTGGTGTCTCTTCACACCTGTGTTCTGACCCGCAACACATGCTGGTTACTCTTCACACCTGTGTACTGACCCGCAACTCATGCTGGAGACTCTTCACACCTGTGTACTGACACGCAACTCATGCTGGTGACCCGTCACACCTGTGTTCTGACCCGCAACTCATGCTGGTGACTCTTCACACCTGTGTACTGACCCGCAACACATGCTGGTGACTCTTCATATCTGTGTTCTGACCCGCAACTCATGCTGGTGACTCTTCACACCTGTGTACTGACCCGCAACACATGCTGGTGACTCTTCACACCTGTGTACTGACCCGCAACACATGCTGGTGACTCTTCACACCTGAATTCTGACCCGCAACACATGCCGGTGACTCTTCACACCTGTGTACTGACCCGCAACACATGCTGGTGACTCTTCACACCTGTGTTCTGACCCGCAACACATGCTGGTGTCTCTTCACACCTGTGTACTGACCCGCAACTCATGCTGGTGACTCTTCACATCTGTGTTCTGACCCGCAAACCATGCTGGTGACTCTTCACATCTGTGTTCTGACCCGCAACACATGCTGGTGACTCATCACACCTATGTTTTGACCCGCGACTCATGCTGGTGACTATTTGACCCGCAACACATGCTGGTGACTCTTCACACCTGTGTTCTGACCAGCAACACATGCTGGTGACTCTTCACGTCTTTGTTCTGACCCGCAACAAATGCTGGTGACTCTTCACACCTGTGTACTGACCCGCAACACATGCTGGTGATTCTTCACATCTGTGTTCTGACCCAAAACACATGCTGGTGACTCATCACACCTATGTTCTGAACGCAACTCATGCTGGTGACTCTTTGACCCACAACACATGCTGGTGACTCTTCCCCCCGGGGTTCTAACCCGTAACACATGCTGGTGACTTTTCACATCTGTGTTCTGACCCGAAACTCATGCTGGTGACTCTTCACACCTGTGTTCTGATCCGCAACACATGCTGGTGACTTTTCATATCTGTGTTCTGACCCGTAACTCATGCTGGTGACTCTTCACACCTGTGTACTGACCCGCAACACATGCTGGTGACTCTTCATATCTGTGTTCTGACCCGCAACTCATGCTGGTGACTCTTCACACCTGTGTACTGACCCGCAACACATGCTGGTGACTCTTCACACCTGTGTACTGACCCGCAACACATGCTGGTGACTCTTCACACCTGAATTCTGACCCGCAACACATGCCGGTGACTCTTCACACCTGTGTACTGACCCGCAACACATGCTGGTGTCTCTTCACACCTGTGTTCTGACCCGCAACACATGCTGGTGTCTCTTCACACCTGTGTTCTGACCCGCAACACATGCTGGTTACTCTTCACACCTGTGTACTGACCCGCAACTCATGCTGGAGACTCTTCACACCTGTGTACTGACACGCAACTCATGCTGGTGACCCGTCACACCTGTGTTCTGACCCGCAACTCATGCTGGTGACTCTTCACACCTGTGTTCTGACCCGCAACACATGCTGGTGACTCTTCACATCTGTGTTCTGACCCGCAACTCATGCTGGTGACTCTTCACATCTGTGTTCTGACCCACAATACATGCTGGTGACTCTTCACACCTGTGTACTGACCCGCAACACATGCTGGTGACTCTTCACACCTGTGTTCTGACCCGCAACTCATGCTGGTGACTCTTTGACCCGCAACACATGCTGGTGATTCTTCACACCTGTGTTCTGATCCGCAACACATGCTGGTGACTTTTCACATCTGTGTTCTGATCCGAAACTCAAGCTGGTGACTCTTCACACCTGTGTACTGACCCGCAACACATGCTGGTGGCACGTCACACCTGTGTTCTGACCCGCAACACATGCTGGTGACTCATCACAACTGTGTTCTGACCCGTAACAAATGCTGGTGACTCTTCACACCTGTGTACTGACCCGCAACACATGCTGGTGACTCTTCACACCTGTGTACTGACCCGCAACACATGCTGGTGACTCTTCATATCTGTGTTCTGACCCGCAACTCATGCTGGTGACTCTTCACACCTGTGTTCTGACCGGCAACACATGCTGGTTTATCTTCACATCTGTGTTCTGACCCGCAACACATGCTGGTGACTCTTCACATCTGTGTTCTGACCCGCAACTCATGCTGGTGACTCTTCACTTCTGTGTACTGACCCGCAACTCCTGCTGGTGACTCTTCACACCTGTGTTCTGACCCGCAACACATGCTGGTGACTCTTCACACCTGTGTTCTGACCCGCAACACATGCTGGTGACTCTTCACACCTGTGTACTGACCCGCAAACCATGCTGGTGACTCTTCACATCTGTGTTCTGACCCACAACACATGCTGGTGACTCATCACACCTATGTTCTGACCCGCAACTCATGCTGGTGACTCTTTGACCCGCAACACATGCTGGTGACTCTTCACACCTGTGTTCTGACCCACAACACATGCTGGTGGCACGTCACACCTGTGTTCTGACCCGCAACACATGCTGGTGACTCTTCACACCTATGTACTGACCCGCAAAACATGCTGGTGACTCTTCACACCTGTGTACTGACCCGCAACACATGCTGGTGACTCTTCATATCTGTGTTCTGACCCGCAACTCATTCTGGTGACTCTTCACACCTGTGTACTGACCCGCAACACACGCTGGTGACTCTTCAAACCTGTGTACTGACCCGCAACACATGCTGATGACTCTTCACACCTGTGTTCTGACCCGCAACACATGCTGGTGACTCTTCACACCTGTGTTCTGACCCGCAACACATGCTGGTGACTCTTCACACCTGTGTTCTGACCCGTAACACATGCTGGTGACTCTTCACACCTGTGTACTGACCCGAAACTCATGCTGGTGACTCTTCACACCTGTGTACTGACCCGCAACACATGCCGGTGACTCTTCACACCTGTGTACTGACCCGCAACACATGCTGGTGACTCTTCACACCTATGTTCTGACTCGCAACACATGCTGGTGTCTCTTCACACCTGTGTTCTGACCCGCAACACATGCTGGTGACTCTTCACACCTGTATACTGACCCGCAACTCATGCTGGTGACTCTTCACATCTGTGTACTGACCCGCAACTCATGCTGGTGACTCTTCACATCTGTGTACTGACCCGCAAAACATGCTGGTGACTCTTCACATCTGTGTTTTGAACCGAAACTCATGCTGGTGACACTTCACACCTGTTTACTGACCCGCAACTCATGCTGGTGAATCTTCACACCTGTGTTCTGACCCGCAACACATGCTGGTGACTCTTCACATCTGTGTACTGACCCGCAACTCATGCTGGTGACTCTTCACACCTGTGTTCTGACCCGCAACTCATGCTGGTGACCCGTCACACCTGTGTTCTGACCCGCAACTCATGCTGGTGACTCTTCACACCTGTGTTCTGACCCGCAACACATGCTGGTGACTCTTCACATCTGTGTTCTGACCCGCAAACCATGCTGGTGACTCTTCACATCTGTGTTCTGACCCGCAACACATGCTGGTGACTCTTCACAGCTGTGTACTGACCCGCAACACATGCTGGTGACTCTTCACATCTGTGTTCTGACCCACAACACATGCTGGTGACTCATCACACCTATGTTCTGACCCGCAACTCATGCTGGTGACTCTTTGACCCGCAACACATGCTGGTGACTCTTCACACCTGTGTTCTGACCCACAACACATGCTGGTGGCACGTCACATCTGTGTTCTGACCCGCAACACATGCTGGTGACTCTTCACACCTATGTACTGACCCGCAAAACATGCTGGTGACTCTTCACACCTGTGTACTGACCCGCAACACATGCTGGTGACTCTTCATATCTGTGTTCTGACCCGCAACTCATTCTGGTGACTCTTCACACCTGTGTACTGACCCGCAACACATGCTGGTGACTCTTCACACCTGTGTACTGACCCGCAACACATGCTGGTGACTCTTCACACCTGTGTTCTGACCCGCAACACATGCTGGTGACTCTTCACACCTGTGTTCTGACCCGCAACACATGCTGGTGACTCTTCACACCTGTGTTCTGACCCGTAACACATGCTGGTGACTCTTCACACCTGTGTACTGACCCGAAACTCATGCTGGTGACTCTTCACACCTGTGTACTGACCCGCAACACATGCCGGTGACTCTTCACACCTGTGTACTGACCCGCAACACATGCTGGTGACTCTTCACACCTATGTTCTGACCCGCAACACATGCTGGTGACTCTTCACACCTGTGTTTTGAACCGAAACTCATGCTGGTGAATCTTCACACCTGTTTACTGACCCGCAACTCATGCTGGTGAATCTTCACACCTGTGTTCTGACCCGCAACACATGCTGGTGACTCTTCACATCTGTGTACTGACCCGCAACTCATGCTGGTGACTCTTCACACCTGTGTTCTGACCCGCAACTCATGCTGGTGACCCGTCACACCTGTGTTCTGACCCGCAACTCATGCTGGTGACTCTTCACACCTGTGTTCTGACCCGCAACACATGCTGGTGACTCTTCACATCTGTGTTCTGACCCGCAAAGCATGCTGGTGACTCTTCACATCTGTGTTCTGACCCGCAACACATGCTGGTGACTCTTCACATCTGTTTACTGACCCGCAACACATGCTGGTGACTCTTCACACCTGTGTACTGACCCACAACACATGCTGGTGACTCTTCACATCTGTTTACTGACCTGCAACACATGCTGGTGACTCTTCATACCTGTGTACTGAACCGCAACTCATGCTGGTGACTCTTCACATCTGTGTACTGACCCGCAACACATGCTGGTGACTCGTCACATGGGTTCTGACCCGCAACACATGCTGGTGACTCTTCACATCTGTGTTCTGACCCGCAACTCATGCTGATGACTGTTCACATCTGTGTACTGACCCGCAACTCATGCTGGTGACTCTTCACACCTGTATACTGACCCGCAACTCATGCTGGTGACTCTTCACATCTGTGTAGTGGCCCGCAACTCATGCTGGTGACTCTTCACATCTGTGTACTGACCCGCAACACATGCTGGTGACTCTTCACATCTGTGTTCTGAACCGAAACTCTTGCTGGTGACTCTTCACACCTGTGTACTGACCCGCAACACATGCTGTTGACTCTTCACACCTGTGTACTGACCCGCAACACATTTTGGTGACTTTTTACATCTGTGTTCTGACCCGCAACACGTGCTGGTGACTCTTCACACCTGTGTTCTGACCCGCAACACGTGCTGGTGACTCCTCACACCTGTGTTCTGACCCGCAACACATGCTGGTGACTTTTCACATCTGTGTTCTGACCCGAAACTCATGCTGGTGACACTTCACACCTGTGTACTGACCCACAACACATGCTGGTGACTCTTCACTCCTGTGTTCTGACCCGCAACACATGCTGGTGACTCTTCACATCTGTTTATTGACCCGCAACTCATGCTGGTGACTCTTCACACCTGTGTACTGACCCGCAACACATGCTGTTGACTCTTCACATCTGTTTACTGACCCGCGACACATGTTGGTGACTTTTCACATTTGTGTTCTGACCCGAAACTCCTGCCGTTGACTTTTCATATCTGTGTTCTGACACGAAACTCATGCTGGTGACACTTCACACCTGTGTACTGACCCGCAACACATGCTGGCGACTCTTCACATCTGTTTACTGACCCGCAACACATGCTGGTGACTCTTCACACCTGTGTACTGACCCACAACACATGCTGGTGACTCTTCACATCTGTTTACTGACCTGCAACACATGCTGGTGACTCTTCACACCGGTGTACTAACCCGCAACACATGCTGGTGACTCGTCACATGGGTTCTGACCCGCAACACATGCTGGTGACTCTTCACATCTGTGTTCTGACCCGCAACTCATGCTGATGACTCTTCACATCTGTGTTCTGACCCGCAACACATGCTGGTGACTCTTCACATCTGTGTTCTGACCCGCAAACCATGCTGGTGACTCTTCACACCTGTGTACTGACCCGCAAAACATGCTGGTGACTCTTCACACCTGTGTCCTGACCCGCAATACGTGCTGGTGACTCTTCACACCTGTGTACTGACCCGCAACTCATGCTGGTGACTGTTCACATCTGTGTACTGACCCGCAACTCATGCTGGTGACGCTTCACATCTGCGTACTGACCCGCAACTCATGCTGGTGACTCTTCACACCTGTTTACTGACCCGCAACACATGCTGGTGACTCTTCACATCTGTGTACTGACCCGCAACTCATGCTGGTGACTCATCACACCTATGTTCTGACCCGCAACTCATGCTGGTGACTCTTTGACCCGCACCACATGCTGGTGACTCTTCACACCTGTGTTCTGACCCGCAACACATGCTGGTGACTTTTCACATCTGTTTTCTGACCCGAAACTCATGCTGGTGACTCTTCACTCCTGTGTTCTGATCCGCAACACATGCTGGTGACTTTTCACATCTGTGTTCTGACCCGAAACTCATGCTGGTGACTTTTCACACCGGTGTACTGACCCGCAACACATGCTGGTGGCACGTCACACCTGTGTTCTGACCCGCAACACATGCTGGTGACTCTTCACACCTGTGTACTGACCCGCAACACATGCTGGTGACTCTTCACACCTGTGTACTGACCCGCAACACATGCTCGTGACTCTTCATATCTGTGTTCTGACCCGCAACTCATGCCGGTGACTCTTCACATCTGTGTTCTGACACGAAACTCATGCTGGTGACACTTCACACCTGTGTACTGACCCGCAACACATGCTGGTGACTCTTCACATCTGTTTACTGACCCGCAACACATGCTGGTGACTCTTCACACCTGTGTACTGACCCACAACACATGCTGGTGACTCTTCACATCTGTTTACTGACCTGCAACACATGCTGGTGACTCTTCATACCTGTGTACTGAACCGCAACTCATGCTGGTGACTGTTCACATCTGTGTACTGACCCGCAACTCATGCTGGTGACTCTTCACATCTGTGTACTGACCCGCAACACATGCTGGTGACTCGTCACATGGGTTCTGACCCGCAACACATGCTGGTGACTCTTCACATCTGTGTTCTGACCCGCAACTCATGCTGGTGACTCTTCACATCTGTTTATTTTCCCGCAACTCATGCTGGTGACTCTTCACCTCAGTGTTCTGACCCGCAACACATGCTGGTGACTCTTCACATCTGTGTACTGACCCGCAACTCATGCTGGTGACTCTTCACATCTGTGTACTGACCCGCAACTCATGCTGGTGACTCTTCACACCTGTGTTCTGACCCGCAACACATGCTGGTGACTCTTCACACCTGTGTTCTGACCCGCAACACATGCTGATGACTCTTCACACCTCTGTACTGACCCGCAACACATGCTGGTGACTCTTCACATCTGTGTTCTGACCCGCAAACCATGCTGGTGACTCTTCACACCTGTGTACTGACCCGCAAAACATGCTGGTGACTCTTCACACCTGTGTCCTGACCCGCAATACATGCTGGTGACTCTTCACACCTGTGTACTGACCCGCAACTCATGCTGGTGACTGTTCACATCTGTGTACTGACCCGCAACTCATGCTGGTGACTCTTCACATCTGCGTACTGACCCGCAACTCATGCTGGTGACTCTTCACATCTGTTTACTGACCCGCAACACATGCTGGTGACTCTTCACATCTGTGTACTGACCCGCAACTCATGCTGGTGACTCATCACACCTATGTTCTGACCCGCAACTCATGCTGGTGACTCTTTGACCCGCACCACATGCTGGTGACTCTTCACACCTGTGTTCTGACCCGCAACACATGCTGGTGACTTTTCACATCTGTTTTCTGACCCGAAACTCATGCTGGTGACTCTTCACTCCTGTGTTCTGATCCGCAACACATGCTGGTGACTTTTCACATCTGTGTTCTGACCCGAAACTCATGCTGCTGACTTTTCACACCTGTGTAATGACCCGCAACACATGCTGGTGGCACCTCACACCTGTGTTCTGACCCGCAACACATGCTGGTGACTCTTCACACCTGTGTACTGACCCGCAACACATGCTGCTGACTCTTCACACCTGTGTACTAACCCGCAACACATGCTCGTGACTCCTCATATCTGTGTTCTGACCCGCAACTCATGCTGGTGACTCTTCACATCTGTGTTCTGACCCGCAACTCATGCTGGTGACTCTTCGCATCTGTTTACTTTCCCGCAACTCATGCTGGTGACTCTTCACATCTGTGTTCTGACCCACAACACATGCTGGTGACTCTTCACTTCTGTGTACTGATCCGCAACTCATGCTGGTGACTCTTCACACCTGTGTTCTGACCCGCAACACATGCTGGTGACTCTTCACACCGGTGTTCTGACCCGCAACACATGCTGGTGACTCTTCACACCTGTGTACTGACCCGCAACTCATGCTGATGACTCTTCACATCTGTGTTCTGACCCGCAACACATGCTGGTGACTCTTCACATCTGTGTTCTGACCCGCAAACCATGCTGGTGACTCTTCACACCTGTGTACTGACCCGCAAAACATGCTGGTGACTCTTCACACCTGTGTCCTGACCCGCAATACGTGCTGGTGACTCTTCACACCTGTGTACTGACCCGCAACTCATGCTGGTGACTGTTCACATCTGTGTACTGACCCGCAACTCATGCTGGTGACGCTTCACATCTGCGTACTGACCCGCAACTCATGCTGGTGACTCTTCACATCTGTTTACTGACCCGCAACACATGCTGGTGACTCTTCACATCTGTGTACTGACCCGCAACTCATGCTGGTGACTCATCACACCTATGTTCTGACCCGCAACTCATGCTGGTGACTCTTTGACCCGCACCACATGCTGGTGACTCTTCACACCTGTGTTCTGACCCGCAACACATGCTGGTGACTTTTCACATCTGTTTTCTGACCCGAAACTCATGCTGGTGACTCTTCACTCCTGTGTTCTGATCCGCAACACATGCTGGTGACTTTTCACATCTGTGTTCTGACCCGAAACTCATGCTGGTGACTTTTCACACCGGTGTACTGACCCGCAACACATGCTGGTGGCACGTCACACCTGTGTTCTGACCCGCAACACATGCTGGTGACTCTTCACACCTGTGTACTGACCCGCAACACATGCTGGTGACTCTTCACACCTGTGTACTGACCCGCAACACATGCTCGTGACTCTTCATATCTGTGTTCTGACCCGCAACTCATGCCGGTGACTCTTCACATCTGTGTTCTGACACGAAACTCATGCTGGTGACACTTCACACCTGTGTACTGACCCGCAACACATGCTGGTGACTCTTCACATCTGTTTACTGACCCGCAACACATGCTGGTGACTCTTCACACCTGTGTACTGACCCACAACACATGCTGGTGACTCTTCACATCTGTTTACTGACCTGCAACACATGCTGGTGACTCTTCATACCTGTGTACTGAACCGCAACTCATGCTGGTGACTGTTCACATCTGTGTACTGACCCGCAACTCATGCTGGTGACTCTTCACATCTGTGTACTGACCCGCAACACATGCTGGTGACTCGTCACATGGGTTCTGACCCGCAACACATGCTGGTGACTCTTCACATCTGTGTTCTGACCCGCAACTCATGCTGATGACTCTTCACATCTGTGTTCTGACCCGCAACTCATGCTGGTGACTCTTCACATCTGTTTATTTTCCCGCAACTCATGCTGGTGACTCTTCACCTCAGTGTTCTGACCCGCAACACATGCTGGTGACTCTTCACATCTGTGTACTGACCCGCAACTCATGCTGGTGACTCTTCACATCTGTGTACTGACCCGCAACTCATGCTGGTGACTCTTCACACCTGTGTTCTGACCCGCAACACATGCTGGTGACTCTTCACACCTGTGTTCTGACCCGCAACACATGCTGATGACTCTTCACACCTCTGTACTGACCCGCAACACATGCTGGTGACTCTTCACATCTGTGTTCTGACCCGCAAACCATGCTGGTGACTCTTCACACCTGTGTACTGACCCGCAAAACATGCTGGTGACTCTTCACACCTGTGTCCTGACCCGCAATACATGCTGGTGACTCTTCACACCTGTGTACTGACCCGCAACTCATGCTGGTGACTGTTCACATCTGTGTACTGACCCGCAACTCATGCTGGTGACTCTTCACATCTGCGTACTGACCCGCAACTCATGCTGGTGACTCTTCACATCTGTTTACTGACCCGCAACACATGCTGGTGACTCTTCACATCTGTGTACTGACCCGCAACTCATGCTGGTGACTCATCACACCTATGTTCTGACCCGCAACTCATGCTGGTGACTCTTTGACCCGCACCACATGCTGGTGACTCTTCACACCTGTGTTCTGACCCGCAACACATGCTGGTGACTTTTCACATCTGTTTTCTGACCCGAAACTCATGCTGGTGACTCTTCACTCCTGTGTTCTGATCCGCAACACATGCTGGTGACTTTTCACATCTGTGTTCTGACCCGAAACTCATGCTGGTGACTTTTCACACCTGTGTAATGACCCGCAACACATGCTGGTGGCACCTCACACCTGTGTTCTGACCCGCAACACATGCTGGTGACTCTTCACACCTGTGTACTGACCCGCAACACATGCTGCTGACTCTTCACACCTGTGTACTAACCCGCAACACATGCTCGTGACTCCTCATATCTGTGTTCTGACCCGCAACTCATGCTGGTGACTCTTCACATCTGTGTTCTGACCCGCAACTCATGCTGGTGACTCTTCGCATCTGTTTACTTTCCCGCAACTCATGCTGGTGACTCTTCACATCTGTGTTCTGACCCACAACACATGCTGGTGACTCTTCACTTCTGTGTACTGATCCGCAACTCATGCTGGTGACTCTTCACACCTGTGTTCTGACCCGCAACACATGCTGGTGACTCTTCACACCGGTGTTCTGACCCGCAACACATGCTGGTGACTCTTCACACCTGTGTACTGACCCGCAACACATGCTGGTGACTCTTCACACCTGTGTTCTGACCCACAACACATGCTGGTGACTCATCACACCTATGTTCTGAACGCAACTCATGCTGGTGACTCTTTGACCCACAACACATGCTGGTGACTCTTCACACCTGTGTTCTGACCCGCAACACATGATGGTGACTTTTCACATCTGTGTTCTGACCCGAAACCCATGCTGGTGACTCTTCACACCTGTGTTCTGATCCGCAACACATGCTGGTGACTTTTCATATCTGTGTTCTGACCCGTAACTCATGCTGGTGACTCTTCACACCTGTGTACTGACCCGCAACTCATGCTGATGACTCTTCACATCTGTGTTCTGACCCGCAACTCATGCTGGTGACTCTTCACATCTGTTTACCTTCCCGTAACTCATGCTGGTGACTCTTCACATCTGTGTTCTGACCCGCAACACATGCTGGTGACTCTTCACATCTGTGTACTGACCCGCAACTCATGCTGGTGACTCTTCACACCTGTGTACTGACCCGCAACACATGCTGGTGACTCTTCACATCTGTGTTCTGACCCGCAAACCATGCTGGTGACTCTTCACACCTGTGTACTGACCCGCAAAACATGCTGGTGACTCTTCACACCTGTGCCCTGACCCGCAATACATGCTGGTGACTCTTCACACCTGTGTACTGACCCGCAACTCATGCTGGTGACTGTTCACATCTGTGTACTGACCCGCAACTCATGCTGGTGACTCTTCACATCTGCGTACTGACCCGCAACTCATGCTGGTGACTCTTCACATCTGTTTACTGACCCGCAACACATGCTGGTGACTCTTCACATCTGTGTACTGACCCGCAACTCATGCTGGTGACTCATCAAACCTATGTTCTGACCCGCAACTCATGCTGGTGACTCTTTGACCCGCACCACATGCTGGTGACTCTTCACACCTGTGTACTGACCCGAAACTCATGCTGGTGACTCTTCACATCTGTTTACTGACCCGCAACTCATGCTGGTGACTCTTCACATGTGTTCTGAAAAGCAGCACATGCTGGTGACTCTTCACATCTGTTTACTGAGCCGCAACACATGCTGGTAACTCTTCATATGTGTTCTGACCCGCAACACATGCTGGTGACTCTTCACATCTGCGTTATGACCCGCAACTCATGCTGGTGACTCTTCTCATCTGTGTTCTGACCCACAACTCATGCTGGTGACTCTTCGCATCTGTTTACTTTCCCGCAACTCATGCTGGTGACTCTTCACATCTGTGTTCTGACCCACAACACATGCTGGTGACTCTTCACTTCTGTGTACTGATCTGCAACTCATGCTGGTGACTCTTCACACCTGTGTTCTGACCCGCAACACATGCTGGTGACTCTTCACACCTGTGTTCTGACCCGCAACACATGCTGGTGACTCTTCACACCTGTGTACTGACCCGCAACACATGCTGGTGACTCTTCACATCTGTGTTCTGACCCACAACACATGCTGGTGACTCATCACACCTATGTTCTGAACGCAACTCATGCTGGTGACTCTTTGACCCACAACATATGCTGGTGACTCTTCACACCTGTGTTCTGACCCGCAACACATGATGGTGACTTTTCACATCTGTGTTCTGACCAGAAACGCATGCTGGTGACTCTTCACACCTGTGTTCTGATCCGCAACACATGCTGGTGACTTTTCATATCTGTGTTCTGACCCGTAACTCATGCTGGTGACTCTTCACACCTGTGTACTGACCCGCAACACATGCTGGTGACTCTTCATATCTGTGTTCTGACCCGCAACTCATTCTGGTGACTCTTCACACCTGTGTACTGACCCGCAACACATGCTGGTGACTCTTCACACCTGTGTACTGACCCGCAACACATGCTGGTGACTCTTCACACCTGTGTTCTGACCCGCAACACATGCTGGTGACTCTTCACACCTGTGTTCTGACCCGTAACACATGCTGGTGACTCTTCACACCTGTGTACTGACCCGAAACTCATGCTGGTGACTCTTCACACCTGTGTACTGACCCGCAACACATGCCGTTGACTCTTCACACCTGTGTACTGACCCGCAACACATGCTGGTGACTCTTCACACCTATGTTCTGACCCGCAACACATGCTGGTGTCTCTTCACATCTGTGTTCTGACCCGCAACACATGCTGGTGACTCTTCACACCTGTATACTGACCCGCAACTCATGCTGGTGACTCTTCACATCTGTGTACTGACCCGCAACTCATGCTGGTGACTCTTCACATCTCTGTACTGACCCGCAAAACATGCTGGTGAATCTTCACACCTGTGTTCTGACCCGCAACACATGCTGGTGACTCTTCACATCCGTGTACTGACCCGCAACTCATGCTGGTGACTCTTCACACCTGTGTTCTGACCCGCAACTCATGCTGGTGACCCGTCACACCTGTGTTCTGACCCGCAACTCATGCTGGTGACTCTTCACACCTGTGTTCTGACCCGCAACACATGCTGGTGACTCTTCACATCTGTGTTCTGACCCGCAAACCATGCTGGTGGCTCTTCACATCTGTGTTCTTACACGCAACACATGCTGGTGACTCTTCACACCTGTGTACTGACCCGCAACACATGCTGGTGACTCTTCACACCTGTGTTCTGACCCGCAACTCATGCTGGTGACTCTTTGACCCGCAAGACATGCTGGTGATTCTTCACATCTGTGTTCTGACCAGCAACACATTCTAGTGACTCTCGACACCTGTGTACTGACCCGCAACACATGCTGGTGACTCTTCACCTCTGTGTTCTGACCCGCAACTCATGCTGGTGACTCTTCACATCTGTGTTTTGACCCGCAACACATGCTATTGACTCTTCACATCTGTGTACTATCACGCAACTCATGCTGGTGACTCTTCACACCTGTGTTCTGACCCGCAACACATGCTGGTGACTCTTCACACCTGTGTTCTGACCCGCAACACATGCTTGTGACTCTTCACACCTGTGTACTGACCCGCAACTCATGCTGGTGACTCTTCACATCTGTGTTCTGACCCGCAAACCATGCTGGTGACTCTTCACACCTATGTTCTGACCCGCAACTCATACTGGTGACTCTTTGACCCGCAACACATGCTGGTGACTCTTCACACCTTTGTTCTGACCCGCAAGACATGCTGGTGACTTTTCACATCTGTGTTCTGACCCGAAACTCATGCTGGTGACTCTTCACACCTGTCTTCTGATCCGCAACACATGCTGGTGACTTTTCACATCTGTGTTCTGATCCGAAACTCAAGCTGGTGACTCTTCACACCTGTGTACTGACCTGCAACACATGCTGGTGGCACATCACACCTGTGTTCTGACCCGCAACACATGCAGGTGACTCTTCACAACTGTGTTCTGACCCGCAACAAATGCTGGTGACTCTTCACACCTGTGTACTGACCCGCAACACATGCTGGTGACTCTTCACACCTGTGTTCTGACCCGCAACTCATGCTGGTGACTCTTCACACCTGTGTACTGACCCGCAACACATGCTGGTGACTCTTCACACCTGTGTTCTGACCCGCAACTCATGCTGGTGACTCTTCACATCTGTGTACTGACCCGCAACACATGCTGGTGACTCTTCACATCTGTGTACTGACCCGCAACTCATGCTGGTGACTCTTCACACCTGTGTTCTGACACGCAACTCATGCTGGTGACCCGTCACACCTGTGTTCTGACCCGCAACTCATGCTGGTGACTCTTCACACCTGTGTACTGACACGCAACTCATGCTGGTGACCCGTCACACCTGTGTTCTGACCCGCAACTCATGCTGGTGACTCTTCACACCTGTGTTCTGACCCGCAACACATGCTGGTGACTCTTCACATCTGTGTTCTGACCCGCAAATCATGCTGGTGACTCTTCACATCTGTGTTCTGACCCACAAAACATGCTGGTAACTCTTCACACCTGTGTACTGACCCGCAACACATGCTGGTGACTCTTCACACCTGTGTTCTGACCCGCAACTCATGCTGGTGACTCTTTGACCCGCAACACATGCTGGTGATTCTTCACATCTGTGTTCTGACCAGCAACACATTCTGGTGACTCTCCACACCTGTGTACTGACCCGCAACACATGCTGGTGACTCTTCACATCTGTGTTCTGACCCGCAACTCATGCTGGTGACTCTTCACATCTGTGTTCTGACCCGCAACACATGCTGGTGACTCTTCACATCTGTGTACTGACACCCAAATCATGCTGGTGACTCTTCACACCTGTGTTCTGACCCGCAACACATGCTGGTGACTCTTCACACCTGTGTTCTGACCCGCAACACATGCTGGTGACTCTTCACACCTGTGTACTAACCCGCAACTCATGCTGGTGACTCTTCACATCTGTGTTCTGACCCGCAAACCATGCTGGTGACTCTTCACATCTGTGTTCTGACCCACAACACATGCTGGTGACTCATCACAACTATGTTTTGACCCGCGACTCATGCTGGTGACTCTTTGACCCGCAACACATGCTGGTGACTCTTCACACCTGTGTTCTGACCCGAAACTCATGCTGGTGACTCTTCACACCTGTGTTCTGATCCGCAACACATGCTGGTGACTTTTCATATCTGTGTTCTGACCCGTAACTCATGCTGTTGACTCTTCACACCTGTGTACTGACCCGCAACACATGCTGGTGACTCTTCATATCTGTGTTCTGACCCGCAACTCATGCTGGTGACTCTTCACACTTGTGTACTGACCCGCAACACATGCTGGTGACTCTTCACACCTGTGTACTGACCCGCAACACATGCTGGTGACTCTTAACACCTGTGTTCTGACCCGCAACACATGCTGGTGACGCTTCACACCTGTGTTCTGACCCGTAACACATGCTGGTGACTCTTCACACCTGTGTACTGACCCGAAACTCATGCTGGTGACTCTTCACACATGTGTGTTCTGACCCGCAACACATGCTGGTGACTCTTCATATCTGTGTTCTGACCCGCAACTCATGCTGGTGACTCTTCACACCTGTGTACTGACCCGCAACACATGCCGGTGACTCTTCACACCTGTGTAATGACCCGCAACACATGCTGGTGACTCTTCACACCTGTCTTCTGACCCGCAACTCATGCTGGTGTCTCTTCACACCTGTCTTCTGACCCGCAACACATGCTGGTGACTCTTCACACCTGTGTACTGACCCGCAAGTCATGCTGGTGACTCTTCACACCTGTTTACTGACCCGCAACTCATGCAGGTGACTCTTCACATCTGTGTACTGACCCGCAACTCATGCTGGTGACTCTTCACATCTGTGTACTGACCCGCAACACATGCTGGTGACTCTTCACATCTGTGTACTGACCCGCAACAAATGCTGGTGACTCTTCATATCTGTGTTCTGACCCGCAACTCATGCTGGTGACTCTTCACATCTGTGTTCTGACCCGCAACACATGCTGGTGACTCTTCACACCTGTGTTCTGACCCGCAACACATGCTGGTGACTCTTCACACCTGTGTACTGACCCGCAACTCATGCTGGTGACTCTTCACATCTGTGTTCTGACCCGCAAACCATGCTGGTGACTCTTCACATCTATGTTCTGACCCACAACACATGCTGGTGACTCATCACACCTATGTTTTGACCCGCGACTCATGCTGGTGACTATTTGACCCGCAACTCATGCTGGTGACTCATCACACCTATGTTCTGACCCGCAACTCATGCTGGTGACTCTTTGACCCGCACCACATGCTGGTGACTCTTCACACCTGTGTTCTGACCCGCAACACATGCTGGTGACTTTTCACATCTGTTTTCTGACCCGAAACTCATGCTGGTGACTCTTCACTCCTGTGTTCTGATCCGCAACACATGCTGGTGACTTTTCACATCTGTGTTCTGACCCGAAACTCATGCTGGTGACTTTTCACACCTGTGTAATGACCCGCAACACATGCTGGTGGCACCTCACACCTGTGTTCTGACCCGCAACACATGCTGGTGACTCTTCACACCTGTGTACTGACCCGCAACACATGCTGCTGACTCTTCACACCTGTGTACTAACCCGCAACACATGCTCGTGACTCCTCATATCTGTGTTCTGACCCGCAACTCATGCTGGTGACTCTTCACATCTGTGTTCTGACCCGCAACTCATGCTGGTGACTCTTCGCATCTGTTTACTTTCCCGCAACTCATGCTGGTGACTCTTCACATCTGTGTTCTGACCCACAACACATGCTGGTGACTCTTCACTTCTGTGTACTGATCCGCAACTCATGCTGGTGACTCTTCACACCTGTGTTCTGACCCGTAACACATGCTGGTGACTCTTCACACCGGTGTTCTGACCCGCAACACATGCTGGTGACTCTTCACACCTGTGTACTGACCCGCAACACATGCTGGTGACTCTTCACACCTGTGTTCTGACCCACAACACATGCTGGTGACTCATCACACCTATGTTCTGAACGCAACTCATGCTGGTGACTCTTTGACCCACAACACATGCTGGTGACTCTTCACACCTGTGTTCTGACCCGCAACACATGATGGTGACTTTTCACATCTGTGTTCTGACCCGAAACCCATGCTGGTGACTCTTCACACCTGTGTTCTGATCCGCAACACATGCTGGTGACTTTTCATATCTCTGTTCTGACCCGTAACTCATGCTGGTGACTCTTCACACCTGTGTACTGACCCGCAACTCATGCTGATGACTCTTCACATCTGTGTTCTGACCCGCAACTCATGCTGGTGACTCTTCACATCTGTTTACCTGCCCGTAACTCATGCTGGTGACTCTTCACATCTGTGTTCTGACCCGCAACACATGCTGGTGACTCTTCACATCTGTGTACTGACCCGCAACTCATGCTGGTGACTCTTCACACCTGTGTACTGACCCGCAACACATGCTGGTGACTCTTCACATCTGTGTTCTGACCCGCAAACCATGCTGGTGACTCTTCACACCTGTGTACTGACCCGCAAAACATGCTGGTGACTCTTCACACCTGTGTCCTGACCCGCAATACATGCTGGTGACTCTTCACACCTGTGTACTGACCCGCAACTCATGCTGGTGACTGTTCACATCTGTGTACTGACCCGCAACTCATGCTGGTGACTCTTCACATCTGCGTACTGACCCGCAACTCATGCTGGTGACTCTTCACATCTGTTTACTGACCCGCAACACATGCTGGTGACTCTTCACATCTGTGTACTGACCCGCAACTCATGCTGGTGACTCATCAAACCTATGTTCTGACCCGCAACTCATGCTGGTGACTCTTTGACCCGCACCACATGCTGGTGACTCTTCACACCTGTGTACTGACCCGAAACTCATGCTGGTGACTCTTCACATCTGTTTACTGACCCGCAACTCATGCTGGTGACTCTTCACATGTGTTCTGAAAAGCAGCACATGCTGGTGACTCTTCACATCTGTTTACTGAGCCGCAACACATGCTGGTAACTCTTCATATGTGTTCTGACCCGCAACACATGCTGGTGACTCTTCACATCTGTGTTATGACCCGCAACTCATGCTGGTGACTCTTCTCATCTGTGTTCTGACCCACAACTCATGCTGGTGACTCTTCGCAATCTGTTTACTTTCCCGCAACTCATGCTGGTGACTCTTCACATCTGTGTTCTGACCCACAACACATGCTGGTGACTCTTCACTTCTGTGTACTGATCCGCAACTCATGCTGGTGACTCTTCACACCTGTGTTCTGACCCGCAACACATGCTGGTGACTCTTCACACCTGTGTTCTGACCCGCAACACATGCTGGTGACTCTTCACACCTATGTTCTGACCCGCAACTCATGCTGGTGACTCTTTGACCCGCACCACATGCTGGTGACTCTTCACACCTGTGTTCTGACCCGCAACACATGCTGGTGACTTTTCACATCTGTGTTCTGACCCACAACACATGCTGGTGACTCTTCACTTCTGTGTACTGATCCGCAACTCATGCTGGTGACTCTTCACTTCTGTGTACTGATCCGCAACTCATGCTGGTGACTCTTCACACCTGTGTTCTGACCCGCAACACATGCTGGTGACTCTTCACACCTGTGTTCTGACCCGCAACACATGCTGGTGACTCATCACACCTATGTTCTGACCCGCAACTCATGCTGGTGACTCTTTGACCCGCACCACATGCTGGTGACTCTTCACACCTGTGTTCTGACCCGCAACACATGCTGGTGACTTTTCACATCTGTTTTCTGACCCGAAACTCATGCTGGTGACTTTTCACACCTGTGTAATGACCCGCAACACATGCTGGTGGCACCTCACACCTGTGTTCTGACCCGCAACACATGCTGGTGACTCTTCACACCTGTGTACTGACCCGCAACACATGCTGCTGACTCTTCACACCTGTGTACTAACCCGCAACACATGCTCGTGACTCCTCATATCTGTGTTCTGACCCGCAACTCATGCTGGTGACTCTTCACATCTGTGTTCTGACCCGCAACTCATGCTGGTGACTCTTCGCATCTGTTTACTTTCCCGCAACTCATGCTGGTGACTCTTCACATCTGTGTTCTGACCCACAACACATGCTGGTGACTCTTCACTTCTGTGTACTGATCCGCAACTCATGCTGGTGACTCTTCACACCTGTGTTCTGACCCGCAACACATGCTGGTGACTCTTCACACCGGTGTTCTGACCCGCAACACATGCTGGTGACTCTTCACACCTGTGTACTGACCCGCAAAACATGCTGGTGACTCTTCACACCTGTGTCCTGACCCGCAATACATGCTGGTGACTCTTCACACCTGTGTACTGACCCGCAACTCATGCTGGTGACTGTTCACATCTGTGTACTGACCCGCAACTCATGCTGGTGACTCTTCACATCTGCGTACTGACCCGCAACTCATGCTGGTGACTCTTCACATCTGTTTACTGACCCGCAACACATGCTGGTGACTCTTCACATCTGTGTACTGACCCGCAACTCATGCTGGTGACTCATCAAACCTATGTTCTGACCCGCAACTCATGCTGGTGACTCTTTGACCCGCACCACATGCTGGTGACTCTTCACACCTGTGTACTGACCCGAAACTCATGCTGGTGACTCTTCACATCTGTTTACTGACCCGCAACTCATGCTGGTGACTCTTCACATGTGTTCTGAAAAGCAGCACATGCTGGTGACTCTTCACATCTGTTTACTGAGCCGCAACACATGCTGGTAACTCTTCATATGTGTTCTGACCCGCAACACATGCTGGTGACTCTTCACATCTGCGTTATGACCCGCAACTCATGCTGGTGACTCTTCTCATCTGTGTTCTGACCCACAACTCATGCTGGTGACTCTTCGCATCTGTTTACTTTCCCGCAACTCATGCTGGTGACTCTTCACATCTGTGTTCTGACCCACAACACATGCTGGTGACTCTTCACTTCTGTGTACTGATCCGCAACTCATGCTGGTGACTCTTCACACCTGTGTTCTGACCCGCAACACATGCTGGTGACTCTTCACACCTGTGTTCTGACATGCAACACATGCTGGTGACTCTTCACACCTATGTTCTGACCCGCAACTCATGCTGGTGACTCTTTGACCCGCACCACATGCTGGTGACTCTTCACACCTGTGTTCTGACCCGCAACACATGCTGGTGACTTTTCACATCTGTGTTCTGACCCACAACACATGCTGGTGACTCTTCACTTCTGTGTACTGATCCGCAACTCATGCTGGTGACTCTTCACACCTGTGTTCAGACCCGCAACACATGCTGGTGACTCTTCACACCTGTGTTCTGACCCGCAACACATGCTGGTGACTCATCACACCTATGTTCTGACCCGCAACTCATGCTGGTGATTCTTTGACCCGCACCACATGCTGGTGACTCTTCACACCTGTGTTCTGACCCGCAACACATGCTGGTGACTTTTCACATCTGTTTTCTGACCCGAAACTCATGCTGGTGACTCTTCACTCCTGTGTTCTGATCCGCAACACATGCTGGTGACTTTTCACATCTGTGTTCTGACCCGAAACTCATGCTGGTGACTTTTCACACCTGTGTAATGACCCGCAACACATGCTGGTGGCACCTCACACCTGTGTTCTGACCCGCAACACATGCTGGTGACTCTTCACACCTGTGTACTGACCCGCAACACATGCTGCTGACTCTTCACACCTGTGTACTAACCCGCAACACATGCTCGTGACTCCTCATATCTGTGTTCTGACCCGCAACTCATGCTGGTGACTCTTCACATCTGTGTTCTGACCCGCAACTCATGCTGGTGACTCTTCGCATCTGTTTACTTTCCCGCAACTCATGCTGGTGACTCTTCACATCTGTGTTCTGACCCACAACACATGCTGGTGACTCTTCACTTCTGTGTACTGATCCGCAACTCATGCTGGTGACTCTTCACACCTGTGTTCTGACCCGCAACACATGCTGGTGACTCTTCACACCGGTGTTCTGACCCGCAACACATGCTGGTGACTCTTCACACCTGTGTACTGACCCGCAACACATGCTGGTGACTCTTCACACCTGTGTTCTGACCCACAACACATGCTGGTGACTCATCACACCTATGTTCTGAACGCAACTCATGCTGGTGACTCTTTGACCCACAACACATGCTGGTGACTCTTCACACCTGTGTTCTGACCCGCAACACATGATGGTGACTTTTCACATCTGTGTTCTGACCCGAAACCCATGCTGGTGACTCTTCACACCTGTGTTCTGATCCGCAACACATGCTGGTGACTTTTCATATCTGTGTTCTGACCCGTAACTCATGCTGGTGACTCTTCACACCTGTGTACTGACCCGCAACTCATGCTGATGACTCTTCACATCTGTGTTCTGACCCGCAACTCATGCTGGTGACTCTTCACATCTGTTTACCTTCCCGTAACTCATGCTGGTGACTCTTCACATCTGTGTTCTGACCCGCAACACATGCTGGTGACTCTTCACATCTGTGTACTGACCCGCAACTCATGCTGGTGACTCTTCACACCTGTGTACTGACCCGCAACACATGCTGGTGACTCTTCACATCTGTGTTCTGACCCGCAAACCATGCTGGTGACTCTTCACACCTGTGTACTGACCCGCAAAACATGCTGGTGACTCTTCACACCTGTGTCCTGACCCGCAATACATGCTGGTGACTCTTCACACCTGTGTACTGACCCGCAACTCATGCTGGTGACTGTTCACATCTGTGTACTGACCCGCAACTCATGCTGGTGACTCTTCACATCTGCGTGCTGACCCGCAACTCATGCTGGTGACTCTTCACATCTGTTTACTGACCCGCAACACATGCTGGTGTCTCTTCACATCTGTGTACTGACCCGCAACTCATGCTGGTGACTCATCAAACCTATGTTCTGACCCGCAACTCATGCTGGTGACTCTTTGACCCGCACCACATGCTGGTGACTCTTCACACCTGTGTACTGACCCGAAACTCATGCTGGTGACTCTTCACATCTGTTTACTGACCCGCAACTCATGCTGGTGACTCTTCACATGTGTTCTGAAAAGCAGCACATGCTGGTGACTCTTCACATCTGTTTACTGAGCCGCAACACATGCTGGTAACTCTTCATATGTGTTCTGACCCGCAACACATGCTGGTGACTCTTCACATCTGCGTTATGACCCGCAACTCATGCTGGTGACTCTTCTCATCTGTGTTCTGACCCACAACTCATGCTGGTGACTCTTCGCATCTGTTTACTTTCCCGCAACTCATGCTGGTGACTCTTCACATCTGTGTTCTGACCCACAACACATGCTGGTGACTCTTCACTTCTGTGTACTGATCCGCAACTCATGCTGGTGACTCTTCACACCTGTGTTCTGACCCGCAACACATGCTGGTGACTCTTCACACCTGTGTTCTGACCCGCAACACATGCTGGTGACTCTTCACACCTGTGTACTGACCCGCAACACATGCTGGTGACTCTTCACATCTGTGTTCTGACCCACAACACATGCTGGTGACTCATCACACCTATGTTCTGAACGCAACTCATGCTGGTGACTCTTTGACCCACAACATATGCTGGTGACTCTTCACACCTGTGTTCTGACCCGCAACACATGATGGTGACTTTTCACATCTGTGTTCTGACCAGAAACGCATGCTGGTGACTCTTCACACCTGTGTTCTGATCCGCAACACATGCTGGTGACTTTTCATATCTGTGTTCTGACCCGTAACTCATGCTGGTGACTCTTCACACCTGTGTACTGACCCGCAACACATGCTGGTGACTCTTCATATCTGTGTTCTGACCCGCAACTCATTCTGGTGACTCTTCACACCTGTGTACTGACCCGCAACACATGCTGGTGACTCTTCACACCTGTGTACTGACCCGCAACACATGCTGGTGACTCTTCACACCTGTGTTCTGACCCGCAACACATGCTGGTGACTCTTCACACCTGTGTTCTGACCCGTAACACATGCTGGTGACTCTTCACACCTGTGTACTGACCCGCAACACATGCTGGTGACTCTTCACACCTGTGTTCTGACCCGCAACACATGCTGGTGACTCTTCACACCTGTGTTCTGACCCGTAACACATGCTGGTGACTCTTCACACCTGTGTACTGACCCGAAACTCATGCTGGTGACTCTTCACACCTGTGTACTGACCCGCAACACATGCCGTTGACTCTTCACACCTGTGTACTGACCCGCAACACATGCTGGTGACTCTTCACACCTATGTTCTGACCCGCAACACATGCTGGTGTCTCTTCACATCTGTGTTCTGACCCGCAACACATGCTGGTGACTCTTCACACCTGTATACTGACCCGCAACTCATGCTGGTGACTCTTCACATCTGTGTACTGACCCGCAACTCATGCTGGTGACTCTTCACATCTCTGTACTGACCCGCAAAACATGCTGGTGAATCTTCACACCTGTGTTCTGACCCGCAACACATGCTGGTGACTCTTCACATCCGTGTACTGACCCGCAACTCATGCTGGTGACTCTTCACACCTGTGTTCTGACCCGCAACTCATGCTGGTGACTCTTCACACCTGTGTTCTGACCCGCAACACATGCTGGTGACTCTTCACACCTGTGTTCTGACCCGTAACACATGCTGGTGACTCTTCACACCTGTGTACTGACCCGAAACTCATGCTGGTGACTCTTCACACCTGTGTACTGACCCGCAACACATGCCGTTGACTCTTCACACCTGTGTACTGACCCGCAACACATGCTGGTGACTCTTCACACCTATGTTCTGACCCGCAACACATGCTGGTGTCTCTTCACATCTGTGTTCTGACCCGCAACACATGCTGGTGACTCTTCACACCTGTATACTGACCCGCAACTCATGCTGGTGACTCTTCACATCTGTGTACTGACCCGCAACTCATGCTGGTGACTCTTCACATCTCTGTACTGACCCGCAAAACATGCTGGTGAATCTTCACACCTGTGTTCTGACCCGCAACACATGCTGGTGACTCTTCACATCCGTGTACTGACCCGCAACTCATGCTGGTGACTCTTCACACCTGTGTTCTGACCCGCAACTCATGCTGGTGACCCGTCACACCTGTATTCTGACCCGCAACTCATGCTGGTGACTCTTCACACCTGTGTTCTGACCCGCAACACATGCTGGTGACTCTTCACATCTGTGTTCTGACCCGCAAACCATGCTGGTGGCTCTTCACATCTGTGTTCTTACACGCAACACATGCTGGTGACTCTTCACACCTGTGTACTGACCCGCAACACATGCTGGTGACTCTTCACACCTGTGTTCTGACCCGCAACTCATGCTGGTGACTCTTTGACCCGCAAGACATGCTGGTGATTCTTCACATCTGTGTTCTGACCAGCAACACATTCTAGTGACTCTCGACACCTGTGTACTGACCCGCAACACATGCTGGTGACTCTTCACCTCTGTGTTCTGACCCGCAACTCATGCTGGTGACTCTTCACATCTGTGTTTTGACCCGCAACACATGCTATTGACTCTTCACATCTGTGTACTATCACGCAACTCATGCTGGTGACTCTTCAAACCTGTGTTCTGACCCGCAACACATGCTGGTGACTCTTCACACCTGTGTTCTGACCCGCAACACATGCTTGTGATTCTTCACACCTGTGTACTGACCCGCAACTCATGCTGGTGACTCTTCACATCTGTGTTCTGACCCGCAAACCATGCTGGTGACTCTTCACACCTATGTTCTGACCCGCAACTCATACTGGTGACTCTTTGACCCGCAACACATGCTGGTGACTCTTCACACCTGTGTACTGACCCGCAAGACATGCTGGTGACTTTTCACATCTGTGTTCTGACCCGAAACTCATGCTGGTGACTCTTCACACCTGTCTTCTGATCCGCAACACATGCTGGTGACTTTTCACATCTGTGTTCTGATCCGAAACTCAAGCTGGTGACTCTTCACACCTGTGTACTGACCCGCAACACATGCTGGTGGCACATCACACCTGTGTTCTGACCCGCAACACATGCAGGTGACTCTTCACAACTGTGTTCTGATCCGCAACACATGCTGGTGACTTTTCATATCTGTGTTCTGACCCGTAACTCATGCTGTTGACTCTTCACACCTGTGTACTGACCCGCAACACATGCTGGTGACTCTTCATATCTGTGTTCTGACCCGCAACTCATGCTGTTGACTCTTCACACCTGTGTACTGACCCGCAACACATGCTGGTGACTCTTCATATCTGTGTTCTGACCCGCAACTCATGCTGGTGACTCTTCACACTTGTGTACTGACCCGCAACACATGCTGGTGACTCTTCACACCTGTGTACTGACCCGCAACACATGCTGGTGACTCTTAACACCTGTGTTCTGACCCGCAACACATGCTGGTGACGCTTCACACCTGTGTTCTGACCCGTAACACATTCTGGTGACTCTTCACACCTGTGTACTGACCCGAAACTCATGCTGGTGACTCTTCACACATGTGTGTTCTGACCCGCAACACATGCTGGTGACTCTTCATATCTGTGTTCTGACCCGCAACTCATGCTGGTGACTCTTCACACCTGTGTACTGACCCGCAACACATGCCGGTGACTCTTCACACCTGTGTAATGACCCGCAACACATGCTGGTGACTCTTCACACCTGTGTACTGACCCGCAACACATGCTGGTGACTCTTCACACCTGTGTTCTGACCCGCAACTCATGCTGGTGACTCTTTGACCCGCAAGACATGCTGGTGATTCTTCACATCTGTGTTCTGACCAGCAACACATTCTAGTGACTCTCGACACCTGTGTACTGACCCGCAACACATGCTGGTGACTCTTCACCTCTGTGTTCTGACCCGCAACTCATGCTGGTGACTCTTCACATCTGTGTTTTGACCCGCAACACATGCTATTGACTCTTCACATCTGTGTACTATCACGCAACTCATGCTGGTGACTCTTCAAACCTGTGTTCTGACCCGCAACACATGCTGGTGACTCTTCACACCTGTGTTCTGACCCGCAACACATGCTTGTGATTCTTCACACCTGTGTACTGACCCGCAACTCATGCTGGTGACTCTTCACATCTGTGTTCTGACCCGCAAACCATGCTGGTGACTCTTCACACCTATGTTCTGACCCGCAACTCATACTGGTGACTCTTTGACCCGCAACACATGCTGGTGACTCTTCACACCTGTGTACTGACCCGCAAGACATGCTGGTGACTTTTCACATCTGTGTTCTGACCCGAAACTCATGCTGGTGACTCTTCACACCTGTCTTCTGATCCGCAACACATGCTGGTGACTTTTCACATCTGTGTTCTGATCCGAAACTCAAGCTGGTGACTCTTCACACCTGTGTACTGACCCGCAACACATGCTGGTGGCACATCACACCTGTGTTCTGACCCGCAACACATGCAGGTGACTCTTCACAACTGTGTTCTGATCCGCAACACATGCTGGTGACTTTTCATATCTGTGTTCTGACCCGTAACTCATGCTGTTGACTCTTCACACCTGTGTACTGACCCGCAACACATGCTGGTGACTCTTCATATCTGTGTTCTGACCCGCAACTCATGCTGTTGACTCTTCACACCTGTGTACTGACCCGCAACACATGCTGGTGACTCTTCATATCTGTGTTCTGACCCGCAACTCATGCTGGTGACTCTTCACACTTGTGTACTGACCCGCAACACATGCTGGTGACTCTTCACACCTGTGTACTGACCCGCAACACATGCTGGTGACTCTTAACACCTGTGTTCTGACCCGCAACACATGCTGGTGACGCTTCACACCTGTGTTCTGACCCGTAACACATTCTGGTGACTCTTCACACCTGTGTACTGACCCGAAACTCATGCTGGTGACTCTTCACACATGTGTGTTCTGACCCGCAACACATGCTGGTGACTCTTCATATCTGTGTTCTGACCCGCAACTCATGCTGGTGACTCTTCACACCTGTGTACTGACCCGCAACACATGCCGGTGACTCTTCACACCTGTGTAATGACCCGCAACACATGCTGGTGACTCTTCACACCTGTCTTCTGACCCGCAACTCATGCTGGTGTCTCTTCACACCTGTCTTCTGACCCGCAACACATGCTGGTGACTCTTCACACCTGTGTACTGACCCGCAACTCATGCTGGTGACTCTTCACACCTGTTTACTGACCCGCAACTCATGCAGGTGACTCTTCACATCTGTGTACTGACCCGCAACTCATGCTGGTGACTCTTCACATCTGTGTACTGACCCGCAACACATGCTGGTGACTCTTCACATCTGTGTACTGACCCGCAACAAATGCTGGTGACTCTTCATATCTGTGTTCTGACCCGCAACTCATGCTGGTGACTCTTCACATCTGTGTTCTGACCCGCAACACATGCTGGTGACTCTTCACACCTGTGTTCTGACCCGCAACACATGCTGGTGACTCTTCACACCTGTGTACTGACCCGCAACTCATGCTGGTGACTCTTCACACCTGTGTTCTGACCCGCAAACCATGCTGGTGACTCTTCACATCTATGTTCTGACCCACAACACATGCTGGTGACTCATCACACCTATGTTTTGACCCGCGACTCATGCTGGTGACTATTTGACTCGCAACACATGCTGGTGACTCTTGACACCTGTGTTCTGACCAGCAACACATGCTGGTGACTCATCACACCTATGTTCTGAACGCAACTCATGCTGGTGACTCTTTGACCCACAACACATGCTGGTGACTCTTCCCCCCGGGGTTCTAACCCGCAACACATGCTGGTGACTTTTCACATCTGTGTTCTGACCCGAAACTCATGCTGGTGACTCATCACACCTGTGTTCTGATCCGCAACACATGCTGGTGACTTTTCATATCTGTGTTCTGACCCGTAACTCATGCTGGTGACTCTTCACACCTGTGTACTGACCCGCAACACATGCTGGTGACTCTTCATATCTGTGTTCTGACCCGCAACTCATGCTGGTGACTCTTCACACCTGTGTACTGACCCGCAACACATGCTGGTGACTCTTCACACCTGTGTACTGACCCGCAACACATGCTGGTGACTCTTCACACCTGAATTCTGACCCGCAACACATGCCGGTGACTCTTCACACCTGTGTACTGACCCGCAACACATGCTGGTGACTCTTCACACCTGTGTTCTGACCCGCAACACATGCTGGTGTCTCTTCACACCTGTGTACTGACCCGCAACTCATGCTGGTGACTCTTCACACCTGTGTTCTGACCCGCAACACATGCTGGTGTCTCTTCACACCTGTGTACTGACCCGCAACACATGCTGGTGACTCTTCACATCTGTGTACTGACACCCAAATCATGCTGGTGACTCTTCACACCTGTGTTCTGACCCGCAACACATGCTGGTGACTCTTCACACCTGTGTTCTGACCCGCAACACATGCTGGTGACTCTTCACACCTGTGTACTAACCCGCAACTCATGCTGGTGACTCTTCACATCTGTGTTCTGACCCGCAAACCATGCTGGTGACTCTTCACATCTGTGTTCTGACCCACAACACATGCTGGTGACTCATCACAACTATGTTTTGACCCGCGACTCATGCTGGTGACTCTTCACACCTGTGTTCTGACCCGAAACTCATGCTGGTGACTCTTCACACCTGTGTTCTGATCCGCAACACATGCTGGTGACTTTTCATATCTGTGTTCTGACCCGTAACTCATGCTGTTGACTCTTCACACCTGTGTACTGACCCGCAACACATGCTGGTGACTCTTCATATCTGTGTTCTGACCCGCAACTCATGCTGGTGACTCTTCACACCTGTGTACTGACCCGCAACACATGCTGGTGACTCTTCACACCTGTGTACTGACCCGCAACACATGCTGGTGACTCTTAACACCTGTGTTCTGACCCGCAACACATGCTGGTGACGCTTCACACCTGTGTTCTGACCCGTAACACATGCTGGTGACTCTTCACACCTGTGTACTGACCCGGAACTCATGCTGGTGACTCTTCACACATGTGTGTTCTGACCCGCAACACATGCTGGTGACTCTTCATATCTGTGTTCTGACCCGCAACTCATGCTGGTGACTCTTCACACCTGTGTACTGACCCGCAACACATGCCGGTGACTCTTCACACCTGTGTAATGACCCGCAACACATGCTGGTGACTCTTCACACCTGTCTTCTGACCCGCAACTCATGCTGGTGTCTCTTCACACCTGTCTTGTGACCCGCAACACATGCTGGTGACTCTTCACACCTGTGTACTGACCCGCAACTCATGCTGGTGACTCTTCACACCTGTTTACTGACCCGCAACTCATGCTGG
Source organism: Lampris incognitus (assembly GCF_029633865.1). Lineage (NCBI taxonomy): Eukaryota > Metazoa > Chordata > Actinopteri > Lampriformes > Lampridae > Lampris > Lampris incognitus. The sequence goes on along the minus strand of NC_079218.1, from coordinate 59,538,692 downwards.
TGACTCTTCACATCTGTGTACTGACCCGCAACTCATGCTGGTGACTCTTCACATCTGTGTACTGACCCGCAACACATGCTGGTGACTCTTCACATCTGTGTACTGACCCGCAACAAATGCTGGTGACTCTTCATATCTGTGTTCTGACCCGCAACTCATGCTGGTGACTCTTCACATCTGTGTTCTGACCCGCAACACATGCTGGTGACTCTTCACACCTGTGTTCTGACCCGCAACACATGCTGGTGACTCTTCACACCTGTGTACTGACCCGCAACTCATGCTGGTGACTCTTCACATCTGTGTTCTGACCCGCAAACCATGCTGGTGACTCTTCACATCTGTGTTCTGACCCACAACACATGCTGGTGACTCATCACACCTATGTTTTGACCCGCGACTCATGCTGGTGACTATTTGACCCGCAACACATGCTGGTGACTCTTCACACCTGTGTTCTGACCAGCAACACATGCTGGTGACTCATCACACCTATGTTCTGAACGCAACTCATGCTGGTGACTCTTTGACCCACAACACATGCTGGTGACTCTTCCCCCCGGGGTTCTAACCCGCAACACATGCTGGTGACTTTTCACATCTGTGTTCTGACCCGAAACTCATGCTGGTGACTCTTCACACCTGTGTTCTGATCCGTAACACATGCTGGTGACTTTTCATATCTGTGTTCTGACCCGTAACTCATGCTGGTGACTCTTCACACCTGTGTACTGACCCGCAACACATGCTGGTGACTCTTCATATCTGTGTTCTGACCCGCAACTCATGCTGGTGACTCTTCACACCTGTGTACTGACCCGCAACACATGCTGGTGACTCTTCACACCTGTGTACTGACCCGCAACACATGCTGGTGACTCTTCACACCTGAATTCTGACCCGCAACACATGCCGGTGACTCTTCACACCTGTGTACTGACCCGCAACACATGCTGGTGACTCTTCACACCTGTGTTCTGACCCGCAACACATGCTGGTGTCTCTTCACACCTGTGTACTGACCCGCAACTCATGCTGGTGACTCTTCACATCTGTGTTCTGACCCGCAAACCATGCTGGTGACTCTTCACATCTGTGTTCTGACCCGCAACACATGCTGGTGACTCATCACACCTATGTTTTGACCCGCGACTCATGCTGGTGACTATTTGACCCGCAACACATGCTGGTGACTCTTCACACCTGTGTTCTGACCAGCAACACATGCTGGTGACTCTTCACGTCTTTGTTCTGACCCGCAACAAATGCTGGTGACTCTTCACACCTGTGTACTGACCCGCAACACATGCTGGTGATTCTTCACATCTGTGTTCTGACCCAAAACACATGCTGGTGACTCATCACACCTATGTTCTGAACGCAACTCATGCTGGTGACTCTTTGACCCACAACACATGCTGGTGACTCTTCCCCCCGGGGTTCTAACCCGTAACACATGCTGGTGACTTTTCACATCTGTGTTCTGACCCGAAACTCATGCTGGTGACTCTTCACACCTGTGTTCTGATCCGCAACACATGCTGGTGACTTTTCATATCTGTGTTCTGACCCGTAACTCATGCTGGTGACTCTTCACACCTGTGTACTGACCCGCAACACATGCTGGTGACTCTTCATATCTGTGTTCTGACCCGCAACTCATGCTGGTGACTCTTCACACCTGTGTACTGACCCGCAACACATGCTGGTGACTCTTCACACCTGTGTACTGACCCGCAACACATGCTGGTGACTCTTCACACCTGAATTCTGACCCGCAACACATGCCGGTGACTCTTCACACCTGTGTACTGACCCGCAACACATGCTGGTGTCTCTTCACACCTGTGTTCTGACCCGCAACACATGCTGGTGTCTCTTCACACCTGTGTTCTGACCCGCAACACATGCTGGTTACTCTTCACACCTGTGTACTGACCCGCAACTCATGCTGGAGACTCTTCACACCTGTGTACTGACACGCAACTCATGCTGGTGACCCGTCACACCTGTGTTCTGACCCGCAACTCATGCTGGTGACTCTTCACACCTGTGTTCTGACCCGCAACACATGCTGGTGACTCTTCACATCTGTGTTCTGACCCGCAACTCATGCTGGTGACTCTTCACATCTGTGTTCTGACCCACAATACATGCTGGTGACTCTTCACACCTGTGTACTGACCCGCAACACATGCTGGTGACTCTTCACACCTGTGTTCTGACCCGCAACTCATGCTGGTGACTCTTTGACCCGCAACACATGCTGGTGATTCTTCACACCTGTGTTCTGATCCGCAACACATGCTGGTGACTTTTCACATCTGTGTTCTGATCCGAAACTCAAGCTGGTGACTCTTCACACCTGTGTACTGACCCGCAACACATGCTGGTGGCACGTCACACCTGTGTTCTGACCCGCAACACATGCTGGTGACTCATCACAACTGTGTTCTGACCCGTAACAAATGCTGGTGACTCTTCACACCTGTGTACTGACCCGCAACACATGCTGGTGACTCTTCACACCTGTGTACTGACCCGCAACACATGCTGGTGACTCTTCATATCTGTGTTCTGACCCGCAACTCATGCTGGTGACTCTTCACACCTGTGTTCTGACCGGCAACACATGCTGGTTTATCTTCACATCTGTGTTCTGACCCGCAACACATGCTGGTGACTCTTCACATCTGTGTTCTGACCCGCAACTCATGCTGGTGACTCTTCACTTCTGTGTACTGACCCGCAACTCCTGCTGGTGACTCTTCACACCTGTGTTCTGACCCGCAACACATGCTGGTGACTCTTCACACCTGTGTTCTGACCCGCAACACATGCTGGTGACTCTTCACACCTGTGTACTGACCCGCAAACCATGCTGGTGACTCTTCACATCTGTGTTCTGACCCACAACACATGCTGGTGACTCATCACACCTCTGTTCTGACCCGCAACTCATGCTGGTGACTCTTTGACCCGCAACACATGCTGGTGACTCTTCACACCTGTGTTCTGACCCACAACACATGCTGGTGGCACGTCACACCTGTGTTCTGACCCGCAACACATGCTGGTGACTCTTCACACCTATGTACTGACCCGCAAAACATGCTGGTGACTCTTCACACCTGTGTACTGACCCGCAACACATGCTGGTGACTCTTCATATCTGTGTTCTGACCCGCAACTCATTCTGGTGACTCTTCACACCTGTGTACTGACCCGCAACACATGCTGGTGACTCTTCACACCTGTGTACTGACCCGCAACACATGCTGATGACTCTTCACACCTGTGTTCTGACCCGCAACACATGCTGGTGACTCTTCACACCTGTGTTCTGACCCGCAACACATGCTGGTGACTCTTCACACCTGTGTTCTGACCCGTAACACATGCTGGTGACTCTTCACACCTGTGTACTGACCCGAAACTCATGCTGGTGACTCTTCACACCTGTGTACTGACCCGCAACACATGCCGGTGACTCTTCACACCTGTGTACTGACCCGCAACACATGCTGGTGACTCTTCACACCTATGTTCTGACTCGCAACACATGCTGGTGTCTCTTCACACCTGTGTTCTGACCCGCAACACATGCTGGTGACTCTTCACACCTGTATACTGACCCGCAACTCATGCTGGTGACTCTTCACATCTGTGTACTGACCCGCAACTCATGCTGGTGACTCTTCACATCTGTGTACTGACCCGCAAAACATGCTGGTGACTCTTCACATCTGTGTTTTGAACCGAAACTCATGCTGGTGACACTTCACACCTGTTTACTGACCCGCAACTCATGCTGGTGAATCTTCACACCTGTGTTCTGACCCGCAACACATGCTGGTGACTCTTCACATCTGTGTACTGACCCGCAACTCATGCTGGTGACTCTTCACACCTGTGTTCTGACCCGCAACTCATGCTGGTGACCCGTCACACCTGTGTTCTGACCCGCAACTCATGCTGGTGACTCTTCACACCTGTGTTCTGACCCGCAACACATGCTGGTGACTCTTCACATCTGTGTTCTGACCCGCAAACCATGCTGGTGACTCTTCACATCTGTGTTCTGACCCGCAACACATGCTGGTGACTCTTCACAGCTGTGTACTGACCCGCAACACATGCTGGTGACTCTTCACATCTGTGTTCTGACCCACAACACATGCTGGTGACTCATCACACCTATGTTCTGACCCGCAACTCATGCTGGTGACTCTTTGACCCGCAACACATGCTGGTGACTCTTCACACCTGTGTTCTGACCCACAACACATGCTGGTGGCACGTCACATCTGTGTTCTGACCCGCAACACATGCTGGTGACTCTTCACACCTATGTACTGACCCGCAAAACATGCTGGTGACTCTTCACACCTGTGTACTGACCCGCAACACATGCTGGTGACTCTTCATATCTGTGTTCTGACCCGCAACTCATTCTGGTGACTCTTCACACCTGTGTACTGACCCGCAACACATGCTGGTGACTCTTCACACCTGTGTACTGACCCGCAACACATGCTGGTGACTCTTCACACCTGTGTTCTGACCCGCAACACATGCTGGTGACTCTTCACACCTGTGTTCTGACCCGCAACACATGCTGGTGACTCTTCACACCTGTGTTCTGACCCGTAACACATGCTGGTGACTCTTCACACCTGTGTACTGACCCGAAACTCATGCTGGTGACTCTTCACACCTGTGTACTGACCCGCAACACATGCCGGTGACTCTTCACACCTGTGTACTGACCCGCAACACATGCTGGTGACTCTTCACACCTATGTTCTGACCCGCAACACATGCTGGTGTCTCTTCACACCTGTGTTCTGACCCGCAACACATGCTGGTGACTCTTCACACCTGTATACTGACCCGCAACTCATGCTGGTGACTCTTCACATCTGTGTACTGACCCGCAACTCATGCTGGTGACTCTTCACATCTGTGTACTGACCCGCAAAACATGCTGGTGACTCTTCACATCTGTGTTTTGAACCGAAACTCATGCTGGTGAATCTTCACACCTGTTTACTGACCCGCAACTCATGCTGGTGAATCTTCACACCTGTGTTCTGACCCGCAACACATGCTGGTGACTCTTCACATCTGTGTACTGACCCGCAACTCATGCTGGTGACTCTTCACACCTGTGTTCTGACCCGCAACTCATGCTGGTGACCCGTCACACCTGTGTTCTGACCCGCAACTCATGCTGGTGACTCTTCACACCTGTGTTCTGACCCGCAACACATGCTGGTGACTCTTCACATCTGTGTTCTGACCCGCAAACCATGCTGGTGACTCTTCACATCTGTGTTCTGACCCGCAACACATGCTGGTGACTCTTCACAGCTGTGTACTGACCCGCAACACATGCTGGTGACTCTTCACACCTGTGTACTGACCCGCAACTCATGCTGGTGACTCTTCACATCTGTGTTCTAACTCGCAAACCATGCTGGTGACTCTTCACATCTGTGTTCTGACCCACAACACATGCTGGTGACTCATCACACCTATGTTTTGACCCGCGACTCATGCTGGTGACTATTTGACCCGCAACACATGCTGGTGACTCTTCACACCTGTGTTCTGACCAGCAACATATGCTGGTGACTCTTCACGTCTTTGTTCTGACCCGCAACAAATGCTGGTGACTCTTCACACCTGTGTACTGACCCGCAACACATGCTGGTGATTCTTCACATCTGTGTTCTGACCCAAAACACATGCTGGTGACTCATCACACCTATGTTCTGAACGCAACTCATGCTGGTGACTCTTTGACCCACAACACATGCTGGTGACTCTTCACACCTGTGTTCTAACCCGCAACACATGCTGGTGACTTTTCACATCTGTGTTCAGCCCCGAAACTCATGCTGGTGACTCTTCACACCTGTGTTCTGATCCGCAACACATGCTGGTGACTTTTCATATCTGTGTTCTGACCCGTAACTCATGCTGGTGACTCTTCACACCTGTGTACTGACCCGCAACACATGCTGGTGACTCTTCATATCTGTGTTCTGACCCGCAACTCATGCTGGTGACTCTTCACACCTGTGTACTGACCCGCAACACATGCTGGTGACTCTTCACACCTGTGTACTGACCCGCAACACATACTGGTGACTCTTCACACCTGTGTTCTGATCCGCAACACATGCTGGTGACTCTTCACACCGATGTTCTGACCCGTAACACATGCTGGTGACTCTTCACACCTGTGTACTGACCCGAAACTCATGCTGGTGACTCTTCACACATGTGTACTGACCCGCAACAAATGCTGGTGACTCTTCATATCTGTGTTCTGACCCGCAACTCATGCTGGTGACTCTTCACACCTGTGTACTGACCCGCAACACATGCCGGTGACTCTTCACACCTGTGTACTGACCCGCAACACATGCCGGTGACTCTTCACACCTGTGTTCTGACCCGCAACACATGCTGGTGTCTCCTCACACCTGTGTTCTGACCCGCAACACATGCTGGTGACTATTCACACCTGTGTACTGACCCGCAACTCATGCTGGTGACTCTTCACATCTGTGTACTGACCCGCAACTCATGCTGGTGACTCTTCACATCTGTGTACTGACCCGCAACACATGCTGGTGACTCTTCACATCTGTGTACTGACCCGCAACTCATGCTGGTGACTCTTCACACCTGTGTTCTGACACGCAACTCATGCTGGTGACCCGTCACACCTGTGTTCTGACCCGCAACTCATGCTGGTGACTCTTCACACCTGTGTACTGACACGCAACTCATGCTGGTGACCCGTCACACCTGTGTTCTGACCCGCAACTCATGCTGGTGACTCTTCACACCTGTGTTCTGACCCGCAACACATGCTGGTGCCTCTTCACATCTGTGTTCTGACCCGCAAATCATGCTGGTGACTCTTCACATCTGTGTTCTGACCCACAACACATGCTGGTGACTCTTCACACCTTTGTACTGACCCGCAACACATGCTGGTGACTCTTCACACCTGTGTTCTGACCCGCAACTCATGCTGGTGACTCTTTGACCCGCAACACATGCTGGTGATTCTTCACATCTCTGTTCTGACCAGCAACACATTCTGGTGACTCTCCACACCTGTGTACTGACCCGCAACACATGCTGGTGACTCTTCACATCTGTGTTCTGACCCGCAACTCATGCTGGTGACTCTTCACATCTGTGTTCTGACCCGCAACACATGCTGGTGACTCTTCACATCTGTGTACTGACACCCAAATCATGCTGGTGACTCTTCACACCTGTGTTCTGACCCGCAACACATGCTGGTGACTCTTCACACCTGTGTTCTGACCCGCAACACATGCTGGTGACTCTTCACACCTGTGTACTGACCCGCAACTCATGCTGGTGACTCTTCACATCTGTGTTCTGACCCGCAAACCATGCTGGTGACTCTTCACATCTGTGTTCTGACCCACAACACATGCTGGTGACTCATCAAAACTATGTTTTGACCCGCGACTCATGCTGGTGACTCTTTGACCCGCAACACATGCTGGTGACTTTTCACACCTGTGTTCTGACCCGCAACAAATGCTGGTGACTCTTCACACCTGTGTACTGACCCGCAACACATGCTGGTGATTCTTCACACCTATGTTCTGAACGCAACTCATGCTGGTGACTCTTTGACCCACAACACATGCTGGTGACTTTTCACATCTGTGTTCTGACCCGAAACTCATGCTGGTGACTCTTCACACCTGTGTTCTGATCCGCAACACATGCTGGTGACTTTTCATATCTGTGTTCTGACCCGTAACTCATGCTGGTGACTCTTCACACCTGTGTACTGACCCGCAACACATGCTGGTGACTCTTCATATCTGTGTTCTGACCCGCAACTCATGCTGGTGACTCTTCACACCTGTGTACTGACCCGCAACACATGCTGGTGACTCTTCACACCTGTGTACTGACCCGCAACACATGCTGGTGACTCTTCACACCTGTGTTCTGACCCGCAACTCATGCTGGTGACTCTTCACACCTGTGTACTGACCCGCAACACATGCCGGTGACTCTTCACACCTGTGTAATGACCCGCAACACATGCTGGTGACTCTTCACACCTGTGTTCTGACCAGCAACACATTCTGGTGACTCTCCACACCTGTGTACTGACCCGCAACACATGCTGGTGACTCTTCACATCTGTGTTCTGACCCGCAACTCATGCTGGTGACTCTTCACATCTGTGTTCTGACCCGCAACACATGCTGGTGACTCTTCACATCTGTGTACTGACACCCAAATCATGCTGGTGACTCTTCACACCTGTGTTCTGACCCGCAACACATGCTGGTGACTCTTCACACCTGTGTTCTGACCCGCAACACATGCTGGTGACTCTTCACACCTGTGTACTGACCCGCAACTCATGCTGGTGACTCTTCACATCTGTGTTCTGACCCGCAAACCATGCTGGTGACTCTTCACATCTGTGTTCTGACCCACAACACATGCTGGTGACTCATCAAAACTATGTTTTGACCCGCGACTCATGCTGGTGACTCTTTGACCCGCAACACATGCTGGTGACTTTTCACACCTGTGTTCTGACCCGCAACAAATGCTGGTGACTCTTCACACCTGTGTACTGACCCGCAACACATGCTGGTGATTCTTCACACCTATGTTCTGAACGCAACTCATGCTGGTGACTCTTTGACCCACAACACATGCTGGTGACTTTTCACATCTGTGTTCTGACCCGAAACTCATGCTGGTGACTCTTCACACCTGTGTTCTGATCCGCAACACATGCTGGTGACTTTTCATATCTGTGTTCTGACCCGTAACTCATGCTGGTGACTCTTCACACCTGTGTACTGACCCGCAACACATGCTGGTGACTCTTCATATCTGTGTTCTGACCCGCAACTCATGCTGGTGACTCTTCACACCTGTGTACTGACCCGCAACACATGCTGGTGACTCTTCACACCTGTGTACTGACCCGCAACACATGCTGGTGACTCTTCACACCTGTGTTCTGACCCGCAACTCATGCTGGTGACTCTTCACACCTGTGTACTGACCCGCAACACATGCCGGTGACTCTTCACACCTGTGTAATGACCCGCAACACATGCTGGTGACTCTTCACACCTGTGTTCTGACCGGCAACACATGCTGGTTTCTCTTCACATCTGTGTTCTGACCCGCAACACATGCTGGTGACTCTTCACATCTGTGTTCTGACCCGCAACTCATGCTGGTGACTCTTCACTTCTGTGTACTGACCCGCAACTCCTGCTGGTGACTCTTCACACCTGTGTTCTGACCCGCAACACATGCTGGTGACTCTTCACACCTGTGTTCTGACCCGCAACACATGCTGGTGACTCTTCACACCTGTGTACTGACCCGCAAACCATGCTGGTGACTCTTCACATCTGTGTTCTGACCCACAACACATGCTGGTGACTCATCACACCTATGTTCTGACCCGCAACTCATGCTGGTGACTCTTTGACTCGCAACACATGCTGGTGACTCTTCACACCTCTGTTCTGACCCACAACACATGCTGGTGGCACGTCACACCTGTGTTCTGACCCGCAACACATGCTGGTGACTCTTCACACCTGTGTACTGACCGGCAAAACATGCTGGTGACTCTTCACACCTGTGTACTGACCCGCAACACATGCTGGTGACTCTTCATATCTGTGTTCTGACCCGCAACTCATTCTGGTGACTCTTCACACCTGTGTACTGACCCGCAACACATGCTGGTGACTCTTCACACCTGTGTACTGACCCGCAACACATGCTGGTGACTCTTCACACCTGTGTTCTGACCCGCAACACATGCTGGTGACTCTTCACACCTGTGTTCTGACCCGTAACACATGCTGGTGACTCTTCACACCTGTGTACTGACCCGAAACTCATGCTGGTGACTCTTCACACCTGTGTACTGACCCGCAACACATGCCGGTGACTCTTCACACCTGTGTACTGACCCGCAACACATGCTGGTGACTCTTCACACCTATGTTCTGACCCGCAACACATGCTGGTGTCTCTTCACACCTGTGTTCTGACCCGCAACACATGCTGGTGACTCTTCACACCTGTATACTGACCCGCAACTCATGCTGGTGACTCTTCACATCTGTGTACTGACCCGCAACTCATGCTGGTGACTCTTCACATCTGTGTACTGACCCGCAAAACATGCTGGTGACTCTTCACATCTGTGTTGTGAACCGAAACTCATGCTGGTGACACTTCACACCTGTTTACTGACCCGCAACTCATGCTGGTGAATCTTCACACCTGTGTTCTGACCCGCAACACATGCTGGTGACTCTTCACATCTGTGTACTGACCCGCAACTCATGCTGGTGACTCTTCACACCTGTGTTCTGACCCGCAACTCATGCTGGTGACCCGTCACACCTGTGTTCTGACCCGCAACTCATGCTGGTGACTCTTCACACCTGTGTTCTGACCCGCAACACATGCTGGTGACTCTTCACATCTGTGTTCTGACCCGCAAACCATGCTGGTGACTCTTCACATCTGTGTTCTGACCCGCAACACATGCTGGTGACTCTTCACAGCTGTGTACTGACCCGCAACACATGCTGGTGACTCATCAAACCTGTGTACTGACCCGCAACTCATGCTGGTGACTCTTCACATCTGTGTTCTGACCCGCAAACCATGCTGGTGACTCTTCACATCTGTGTTCTGACCCACAACACATGCTGCTGACTCATCACACCTATGTTTTGACCCGCGACTCATGCTGGTGACTATTTGACCCGCAACACATGCTGGTGACTCTTCACACCTGTGTTCTGACCAGCAACACATGCTGGTGACTCTTCACGTCTTTGTTCTGACCCGCAACAAATGCTGGTGACTCTTTGACCCGCAACACATGCTGGTGACTCTTCACACCTGTGTTCTGACCCACAACACATGCTGGTGGCACGTCACACCTGTGTTCTGACCCGCAACACATGCTGGTGACTCTTCACACCTATGTACTGACCCGCAACTCATGCTGGTGACTCTTCACACCTGTGTTCTGACCCGCAACTCATGCTGGTGACTCTTCACACCTGTGTTCTGACCCGCAACACATGCTGGTGACTCTTCACATCTGTGTTCTGACCCGCAAACCATGCTGGTGACTCTTCACATCTGTGTTCTGACCCGCAACACATGCTGGTGACTCTTCACAGCTGTGTACTGACCCGCAACACATGCTGGTGACTCTTCACATCTGTGTTCTGACCCACAACACATGCTGGTGACTCATCACACCTATGTTCTGACCCGCAACTCATGCTGGTGACTCTTTGACCCGCAACACATGCTGGTGACTCTTCACACCTGTGTTCTGACCCACAACACATGCTGGTGGCACGTCACATCTGTGTTCTGACCCGCAACACATGCTGGTGACTCTTCACACCTATGTACTGACCCGCAAAACATGCTGGTGACTCTTCACACCTGTGTACTGACCCGCAACACATGCTGGTGACTCTTCATATCTGTGTTCTGACCCGCAACTCATTCTGGTGACTCTTCACACCTGTGTACTGACCCGCAACACATGCTGGTGACTCTTCACACCTGTGTACTGACCCGCAACACATGCTGGTGACTCTTCACACCTGTGTTCTGACCCGCAACACATGCTGGTGACTCTTCACACCTGTGTTCTGACCCGCAACACATGCTGGTGACTCTTCACACCTGTGTTCTGACCCGTAACACATGCTGGTGACTCTTCACACCTGTGTACTGACCCGAAACTCATGCTGGTGACTCTTCACACCTGTGTACTGACCCGCAACACATGCCGGTGACTCTTCACACCTGTGTACTGACCCGCAACACATGCTGGTGACTCTTCACACCTATGTTCTGACCCGCAACACATGCTGGTGTCTCTTCACACCTGTGTTCTGACCCGCAACACATGCTGGTGACTCTTCACACCTGTATACTGACCCGCAACTCATGCTGGTGACTCTTCACATCTGTGTACTGACCCGCAACTCATGCTGGTGACTCTTCACATCTGTGTTCTGACCCGCAAACCATGCTGGTGACTCTTCACATCTGTGTTCTGACCCGCAACACATGCTGGTGACTCTTCACAGCTGTGTACTGACCCGCAACACATGCTGGTGACTCTTCACATCTGTGTTCTGACCCACAACACATGCTGGTGACTCATCACACCTATGTTCTGACCCGCAACTCATGCTGGTGACTCTTTGACCCGCAACACATGCTGGTGACTCTTCACACCTGTGTTCTGACCCACAACACATGCTGGTGGCACGTCACATCTGTGTTCTGACCCGCAACACATGCTGGTGACTCTTCACACCTATGTACTGACCCGCAAAACATGCTGGTGACTCTTCACACCTGTGTACTGACCCGCAACACATGCTGGTGACTCTTCATATCTGTGTTCTGACCCGCAACTCATTCTGGTGACTCTTCACACCTGTGTACTGACCCGCAACACATGCTGGTGACTCTTCACACCTGTGTACTGACCCGCAACACATGCTGGTGACTCTTCACACCTGTGTTCTGACCCGCAACACATGCTGGTGACTCTTCACACCTGTGTTCTGACCCGCAACACATGCTGGTGACTCTTCACACCTGTGTTCTGACCCGTAACACATGCTGGTGACTCTTCACACCTGTGTACTGACCCGAAACTCATGCTGGTGACTCTTCACACCTGTGTACTGACCCGCAACACATGCCGGTGACTCTTCACACCTGTGTACTGACCCGCAACACATGCTGGTGACTCTTCACACCTATGTTCTGACCCGCAACACAGGCTGGTGTCTCTTCACACCTGTGTTCTGACCCGCAACACATGCTGGTGACTCTTCACACCTGTATACTGACCCGCAACTCATGCTGGTGACTCTTCACATCTGTGTACTGACCCGCAACTCATGCTGGTGACTCTTCACATCTGTGTACTGACCCGCAAAACATGCTGGTGACTCTTCACATCTGTGTTTTGAACCGAAACTCATGCTGGTGAATCTTCACACCTGTTTACTGACCCGCAACTCATGCTGGTGAATCTTCACACCTGTGTTCTGACCCGCAACACATGCTGGTGACTCTTCACATCTGTGTACTGACCCGCAACTCATGCTGGTGACTCTTCACACCTGTGTTCTGACCCGCAACTCATGCTGGTGACCCGTCACACCTGTGTTCTGACCCGCAACTCATGCTGGTGACTCTTCACACCTGTGTTCTGACCCGCAACACATGCTGGTGACTCTTCACATCTGTGTTCTGACCCGCAAACCATGCTGGTGACTCTTCACATCTGTGTTCTGACCCGCAACACATGCTGGTGACTCTTCACAGCTGTGTACTGACCCGCAACACATGCTGGTGACTCTTCACACCTGTGTACTGACCCGCAACTCATGCTGGTGACTCTTCACATCTGTGTTCTAACTCGCAAACCATGCTGGTGACTCTTCACATCTGTGTTCTGACCCACAACACATGCTGGTGACTCATCACACCTATGTTTTGACCCGCGACTCATGCTGGTGACTATTTGACCCGCAACACATGCTGGTGACTCTTCACACCTGTGTTCTGACCAGCAACATATGCTGGTGACTCTTCACGTCTTTGTTCTGACCCGCAACAAATGCTGGTGACTCTTCACACCTGTGTACTGACCCGCAACACATGCTGGTGATTCTTCACATCTGTGTTCTGACCCAAAACACATGCTGGTGACTCATCACA